>NC_041384.1:340523249-340556564 GCF_002162155.2 Triticum dicoccoides
GAGGGAGTCCACCTCACCCTCTTGCCCTCCTGTGCTTCTGGTCTTGGCGTCGCGTTGGTTTTCTTGTGCTTCGGCTTCCCTCCTCTGCCCTGCTAAGTGTGGCCACGGCGCATGGCTCTGACTGCCCGTGCACAAGTAAAGGGATCAAAAGGAGAGCCCCTACTTTTGTACATTGACAGGAGCCCGCGGGCCTGGGCCACACATAAGCGCGACGCGTTGTTGGGCCAGGCCCAGAACGGTGCGCGGGTAGTCGGGGCGGGATTTTACCGCAATACTTTTTCATCCGCTGCGCTTCCCCACGACCCGCGTTGAACGCGCGACATGGAGGGTCATGCGTTACATGGGGGTCATGCGTGGGGCGGTTTCCGCACGCATGCGTCACATCATGGTAAATAGGCGGCCCACGCCTTCCCCATAAAAGGAGGGAGGCGTAGAGGCACGACCCATTTAATTAGGTGGACTCGGGTCGTGGTCTTTCAAGGCGCCCATGCCCCACGATCACGGGATGGGGAGCGGCTGCTTCGTCCGTCCCTTTAATGATGCTCGCTTGCCATGTGTGCCTCATGAAGGTGGCAGGAGGTGGAGGCGTGAAACCGGGCCGTCGCTGATTGGGGAAGTGGGCCGGTCCAGATTCCCTGCGCCCCCGATGACCGGATTGGTCGAGTGGGGCGGCCGAGCCCCGACTCCGCCCCTTTATATGAAGAGGAGGGCGGCATTCCACATTCTTCCATCATCCGTCTCCTTCCACCTTTGCTCCCTTCTCCCATCCGCCATGGCGAGAGGAAGCGCTGGCCCTTCGACGGTGGCAGCGAGGGTTGCTGTTCTTCAGCGCGTTCCTCCTCCCCAAGAGCTCGTGGCGGCGGAACCGGCCACGAGAGGAAGGGGGAGGGGGCAAGGCCGAGGTCATCGTGGCGATCGGGGGAGAGGAGGACGGGGCGGCGCATCGGCCTCGCCTACGCCAGCGATGCCTCCCCCGACGGAGCGCCACGTCGGGGACCAGCCCCGCGAGTTCTTCGTCAGGCTGCGCCGGCCACCGTGTCGCCGCCTCCTAAAGGAAATATGCCCTAGAGGCAATAATAAAGTTATTATTTATTTCCTTATATCATGATAAATGTTTATTATTCATGCTAGAATTGTATTAACCGGAAACATAATACATGTGTGAATACATAGACAAACAGAGTGTCACTAGTATGCCTCTACTTGACTAGCTCGTTGATCAAAGATGGTTAAGTTTCCTAACCATAGACATGAGTTGTCATTTGATTAACGGGATCACATCATTAGGAGAATGATGTGATTGACTTGACCCATTCCATTAGCTTAGCACTTGATCGTTTAGTTTGTTGCTATTGCTTTCTTCATGACTTATACATGTTCCTATGACTATGAGATTATGCAACTCCCGTTTACCGGAGGAACACTTTGTGTGCCACCAAACGTACTTTGTGTGCCACCAAACGTCACAACATAACTAGGTGATTACAAAGGTGCTCTACAGGTGTCTCCAAAGGTACTTGTTGGGTTGGCGTATTTCGAGATTAGGATTTGTCACTCCGATTGTCGAAGAGGTATCTCTGGGCCCACTCGGTAATGCACATCACTATAAGCCTTGCAAGCATTGCAACTAATGAGTTAGTTGCGGGATGATGTATTACGGAACAAGTAAAGAGACTTGCCGGTAACGAGATTGAACTAGGTATTGAGATACCGACGATCGAATCTCGGGCAAGTAACATACCGATGACAAAGGGAACAACGTATGTTGTTATGCGGTCTGACCGATAAAGATCTTCGTAGAATATGTAGGAGCCAATATGGGCATCCAGGTCCCGCTATTGGTTATTGACCAGAGAGGTGTCTCGGTCATGTATACATAGTTCTCGAACCCGTAGGGTCCGCACGCTTAACGTTCGTTGACGATATAGTACTATATGAGTTATGTATGTTGATGACCGAATGTTGTTCGGAGTCCGGGATGAGATCACGGACATGACGAGGAACTCCGGAATGGTCCAGAGACAAAGTTTGATATATGGGATGGTGGTGTTTGATCTCCGGAAGGGTTCCAGAATTCACCGGAAGGGGTTCCGGATGTTTCCCAAAATGTTTGGGCACGAGAACACTTTATTTGGGCCAAAGGGGGAAGCCCACGAGGCTTTTGGAAAGTGCAAAAGGAAGTTTTGCGGAGACCAGAGGCTAGACGTCAGGGACCCTGGCATCTAGGGGGTAGACGCCGGGAACCCTGGCGTCTAGCCCTGGAGTCCGAGAAGGACTCTTGCCTTTCGGGTGAAACCGACTTTGAGGAGGCTTTTACTCCAAGTTTCGACCCCAGGGCTCAACATATAAATAGAGGGGTAGGGCTAGCACCAAAGACACATCAAGAAACACCAAGCCGTGTGCCGGCAACCCCGTCCCCTCTAGTTTATCCTCCGTCATAGTTTTCGTAGTGCTTAGGCGAAGCCCTGCAGAGATTGTTCTTCACCAACACCGTCACCACGCCGTCATGCTGCCGGAACTCATCTACTACTTCGCCCCTCTTGCTGGATTGAGAAGGCGAGGACGTCACCGAGCCGAACGTGTGCAGAACTCGGAGGTGACGTGCTTTCGGTACTTGGATCGGTCGGACATGAAGACGTACGACTACATCAACCGCGTTGATATAACGCTTCCGTGAACGGTCTACGAGGGTACGTAGACAACACTCTCCCCTCTCATTGCTATGCATCACCATGATCTTGCGTGTGCGTAGGATTTTTTTTGAAATTACTATGTTCCCCAACAGTGGCATCCGAGCCTAGGTTTTATGCGTTGATGTTGTGCACGAGTAGAACACAAGTGAGTTGTGGGCGATATAAGTCATACTGCTTACCAGCATGTCACACTTTGGTTTGGCGGTATTGTTGGATGAAGCGGCCCGGACCGACATTACGCATACGCTTACGCGAGACTGGTTCTACCGACATGCTTTGCACACATGTGGCTGGCAGGTGTCAGTTTCTCCAACTTTAGTTGAACCAAGTGTGGCTACGCCCGGTCCTTGCGAAGGTTAAAACAGCACCAACTTGACAAACTATCGTTGTGGTTTTGATGCGTAGGTAAGAACGGTTCTTGCTCAGCCCGTAGCAGCCACGTAAAACTTGCAACAACAAAGTAGAGGATGTCTAACTTATTTTTGCAGGGCATGTTGTGATGTGATATGGTCAAGACATGATGCTAAATTTTATTGTATGAGATGATCATGTTTTATTGTATGAGTTATCGGCAACTGGCAGGAGCCATATGGTTGTCGCTTTATTGTATGCAATGCAATCACGCTGTAATGCTTTACTTTATCACTAAGCGGTAGCGATAGTCGTGGAAGCATAAGATTGGCGAGAGGACAACGATGCTACGATGGAGATCAAGGTGTCACGCCGGTGACGATGGTGATCATGAAGGTGCTTCGGAGATGGAGATCACAGGCACAAGATGATGATGGCCATATCATATTACTTATATTGATTGCATGTGATGTTTATCTTTTATGCATCTTATCTTGCTTTGTTTGACGGTAGCATTATAAGATTATCTCTCACTAAATTTCAAGATAAAAGTGTTCTCCCTGAGTATGCACCGTTGCCAAAGTTCGTCGTGCCCAGACACCACGTGATGATCGGGTGTGATAAGCTCTACGTCCATCTACAACGGGTGCAAGCCAGTTTTGCACACACAGAATACTCAGGTTAAACTTGACGAGCCTAGCATATGCAGATATGGCCTCGAAACACTGAGACCGAAAGGTCGTGCGTGAATCATATAGTAGATATGATCAACATATTGATGTTCACCATTGAAAGCTACTCCATTTCACGTGATGATCGGTTATGGTTTAGTTGATTTGGATCACGTGATCACTTAGAAGATTAGAGGGATGTCTTTCTAAGTGGGAGTTCTTAAGTAATATGATTAATTGAACTTAAATTTATCATGAACTTAGTCCTGGTAGTATTATCATATCTATGTTGTAGATCAATAGCTCGCGTTTAGCTCCCCTATTTTATTTTGGATATGTTCCTAGAGAAAACTAAGTTGAAAGATGTTAGTAGCAATGATGCGGATTGGATCCGTGATCTGAGGTTTATCCTCATTGCTGCATAGAAGAATTATGTCCTTAATGCACCGCTAGGTGACAGACCTATTATAGGAGCAGATGCAGACATCATGAACGTTTGGCTAGCTCAATATGATGACTACTTGATAGTTTAGTGCACCATGCTTAACAGCTTAGAATCGGGACTTCAAAAACGTTTTGAATGTCATGGATCATATGGATGTTCCAGGAGTTGAAGTTAATATTTCAAGCAAATACCCAAGTTGAGAGATATGAAGTCTCCAACAAGTTCTATAGCTAAAAGATGGAGGAGAATAGCTCAAGCAGTGAGCATGTGTTCAGATTGTCTGAATACTACAATCGCTTGAATCAAGTGGGAGTTAATCTTCCAGATAAAATAGTGATTAACAGAATTCTCTAGTTACCATCACCAAGTTAGTAGAACTTCGTGATGAACTATATTATGCAAGGGATGATGAAAACGATTCCCGAGCTTTTCATGATGATGAAATCGATGAAGGTAGAAATCAAGAAAGAACATCAAGTGTTGATGATTAACAAGACCACTAGTTTCAAGAAAAGGGCAAAGGGAAAGAAAGGGAACTTCAAGAAGAACGGCAAGCAAGTTGCTGCTCAAGTGAAGAAGCCCAAGTCTGGTCCTAAGCCTGAGACTAAGTGCTTCTACTACAAAGGGACTGGTCACTGTAAGCGGAACTGCCCCAAGTATTTGGTGGATAAGAAGGATGGCAAAGTGAAAAAAGGTATATTTGATATACAGATTATTGATGTGTATTTTACTAGTGTTCGTAGCAACCCCTCGGTATTTGATACTGGTTCAGTTGCTAAGAGTAGTAACATGAAACAGGAGTTGCAGAATGAACATAGACTAGTTAAGGGTGAAGTGACGGTGTGTGTTGGAAGTGGTTCCAAGATTGATATGATCATCATCACACACTCCCTATACTTTTGGGATTAGTGTTGAACCTAAATAAGTGTTATTTGGTGTTTGCGTTGAGCATGAATATGATTTGATCATGTTTATTGCAATACGATTATTCATTTAAGTAAGAGAATAAATTGTTGTTCTGTTTACATGAATAAAACCTTATATGGTTACACACCCAATGAAAATGGTTCGTTGGATCTCGACCGTAGTGATACACATATTCATAATATTGAAACCAAAAGATGCAAAGTTAATAATGATGGTGCAACTTATTTGTGGCACTGCCGTTTAGGTCATATTGGTGTAAAGCGCATGAAGAAAATCCATGCTGATGGGCTTTTGGAATCACTTGATTATGAATCAGTTGATGCTTGCGAACCATGCCTCATGGGCAAGATGACTAAGACTCCGTTCTCCGGAACAATGG
Organism: Triticum dicoccoides; assembly: GCF_002162155.2. Classification (NCBI taxonomy): domain Eukaryota; kingdom Viridiplantae; phylum Streptophyta; class Magnoliopsida; order Poales; family Poaceae; genus Triticum; species Triticum dicoccoides. Next base: position 340,528,716 of record NC_041384.1, read on the forward strand.
AGCGAGCAACAGATTTGTTGGAAATCATACATACTGATGTATGTGGTCCGATGAATATTGAGGCTCATGGAAGGTATCATTATTTTCTGATCTTCATAGATGATTTGAGCAGATATGAGTATATCTACTTGATGAAACACAAGTCTGAAACATTTGAAAAGTTCAAAGAATTTCAGAGTGAAGTGGAGAATCATTGTAACAAAAATAAAAGTTTCCACGATATGATCGCAGAAGTAAAATATTTGAGTTACGAGTTTGGCCTTCAGTTAAAAACAATGTGAAATAGTTTCACTACTCACGCCACCTGGAACACCACAGTGTAATGGTGTGTCCGAACGTCATAACCGTACTTTGTTAGATATGGTGCGATCTATGATTCTCTTACCGATCTACCACTATCGTTTTGGGGTTATGCATTAGAGACAGCTGCATTCACGTTAAATAGGGCACCATCTAAATCCGTTGAGACGACACCGTATGGACTATAGTTTGGCAAGAAACCTAAGCTGTCATTTCTTAAAGTTTGGGGCTGCGATGCTTATATGAAAAAGTTTCATCCTGATAAGCTCAAACCCAAATCGGAGAAATGTGTCTTCATAGGATACCCAAAGGAGACTGTTGGGTACACCTTCTATCACAGATCCGAAGGCAAGACTTTTGTTGCTAAATTCGGAGTCTTTCTAGAGAAGGAGTTTCTCTCAAAAGAAGTGTGTGGGAGGAAAGTAGAACTTGATGAGGTAACTGTACCTGCTCCCTTATTGGAAAGTAGTTCATGACATAAATCTATTCCTGTGACTACTACACCAATTAGTGATGAAGCTAATGATGAAGATCATGTAACTTCAGATCAAGTTACTACCGAAACCTCGTAGGTAAACCAGAGTGAGATCCGCACCAGAGTGGTACGGTAATCCTGTTCTGGAGGTCATGTTGCTTGACCATGACGAGCCTACGAACTATGAGGAAGCGATGATGAGCCCAGATTCCGCGAAATGGCTTGAGGCCATGAAATCTGAGATGAGATCCATGTATGAGAACAAAGTATGGACTTTGATTGACTTGCCCAATGATCGGCGAGCCATTGAGATTAAATGGATCTTCAAGAGGAAGACGGACGCTGATAGTAGTGTTACTATCTGCAAAGCTAGAATTGTCGCAAAAAGGTTTTCGACAAGTTCAAGGTGTTGACTACGATGAGAGTTTCTCACTCGTATCTATGCTTAAGTCTGTCCGAATCATGTTAGCTATTGCCGCATTTTATGAAATCAGGCAAATGAATAAACAAAACTGCATTCCTTAATAGGATTTATTAAAGAAGAGTTGTATATGATGCAACCAAAAGGTTTTGTCGATCCTAAGGGTACTAACAAAAATATGCAAGCTCCAGCGATCCATCTATGGACTAGTGCAAGCATCTCGGAGTTGGAATATACGCTTTGATAAGTTGATCAAAGCATATAGTTTTATACAGACTTGCGGTGAAGCCTGTATTTACAAGAAAGTGAGTGGGAGCACTACAACATTTCTGATAAGTATATGTATGACATATTGTTGATCGGAGATGATGTAGAATTATTCTGCAAAGCATAAAGGAATGTTTGAAAGGAGTTTTTTCAAACAAAGACCTTAGTGAAGCTGCTTACATATTGAGCATCAAGATCTATAGAGATAGATCAAGACGCTTGATAAGTTTTTCAATGAGTACATACCTTGACAAGATTTTGAAGTAGTTCAAAATGGAACAGTCAAAGAAGGAGTTCTTGCCTGTGTTACAAAGGTGTGAAGTTGAGTAAGACTCAAAACCCGACCACGGCAGAAGATAGAGAGAGAATGGAAGTCATTCCCTATGCCTCAACCATAGGTTCTATAAAGTATGCGATGCTGCGTACCAGACCTATTGTATACCCTGCCCTGAGTTTGGCAAGGGAGTACAATAGTGATATAGGAGTAGATCACTGGACATTGGTCAAAATTATCCTTAGTGGAATAAGGATATGTTTCTCGATTATGGAGGTGACAAAAGGTTCGTTGTAAAGGGTTACGTCGATGCAAGTTTTGACACTGATCCAGATGACTCTAAGTCTCAATCTGGATACATCTTGAAAGTGGGAGCAATTATCTAGAGTAGCTCCATGCAGAGCATTGTTGACATAGAAACTTGCAAAATACTTACGGATCTGAATGTGGCAGACCCATTGACTAAACTTCTCTCACAAGCAAAACATGATCACACCTTAGTACTCTTTGGGTGTTAATCACATAGCGATGTGAACTAGATTATTGACTCTAGTAAACCCTTTGGGTGTTGGTCACATGACGATGTGAACTATGGGTGTTAATCACATGGTGATGTGAACTATTGATGTTAAATCACATGGCGATGTGATCTAGATTATTGACTCTAGTGCAAGTGGGAGACTGAAGGAAATATGCCTAGAGGCAATAATAAAGTTATTATTTATTTCCTTATATCATGATAAATGTTTATTATTCATGCTAGAATTGTATTAACCGGAAACATAATACATGTGTGAATACATAGACAAACAGAGTGTCACTAGTATGCCTCTACTTGACTAGCTCGTTGATCAAAGATGGTTAAGTTTCCTAACCATAGACATGAGTTGTCATTTGATTAACGGGATCACATCATTAGGAGAATGATGTGATTGACTTGACCCATTCCGTTAGCTTAGCACTTGATCGTTTAGTTTGTTGCTATTGTTTCTTCATGACTCATACATGTTCCTATGACTATGAGATTATGCAAGTCCCGTTTACCGGAGGAACACTTTGTGTGCCACCAAACGTCACAACGTAACTGGGTGATTATAAAGGTGCTCTACAGGTGTCTCCAAAGGTACTTGTTGGGTTGGCGTATTTCGAGATTAGGATTTGTCACTCCGATTGTCGGAGAGGTATCTCTGGGCCCACTCGGTAATGCACATCACTATAAGCCTTGCAAGCATTGCAACTAATGAGTTAGTTGCGGGATGATGTATTACGGAACGAGTAAAGAGACTTGCCGGTAACGAGATTGAACTAGGTATTGAGATACCGACGATCGAATCTTGGGCAAGTAACATACTGATGACAAAGGGAACAACGTATGTTGTTATGCGGTCTGACCGATAAAGATCTTCGTAGAATATGTAGGAGCCAATATGGGCATCCAGGTCCCGCTATTGGTTGTTGACCAGAGAGGTGTCTCTGTCATGTCTACATAGTTCTCGAACCCGTAGGGTCCACACGCTTAACGTTCGTTGACGATATAGTACTATATGAGTTATGTATGTTGATGACCGAATGTTGTTCGGAGTCCGGGATCAGATCACGGACATGACGAGGAACTCCGGAATGGTCCGGAGACAAAGTTTGATATATGGGATAGTAGTGTTTGATCTCCGGAAGGGTTCCGGAATTCACCGGAAGGGGTTCCGGATGTTTCCCGAAATGTTTGGGCACGAGAACACTTTATCTGGCCAAAGGGGAAAGCCCACGAGGCTTTTGGAAAGTGCAAAAGGAAGTTTTGTGGAGACCAGAGGCTAGACGCCAGGGACCCTGGCGTCTAGGGGGTAGACACCGGGAACCCTGGCGTCTAGCCCTGTAGTCCGAGAAGGACTCCTGCCTTTCGGGTGAAACCGACTTTGAGGAGGCTTTTACTCCAAGTTTCGACCCCAGGGCTCAACATATAAATAGAGGGGTAGGGCTAGCACCAAAGACACATCAAGAAACACCAAGCCGTGTGCCGGGAACTCCATCCCCTCTAGTTTATCCTCCATCATAGTTTTCGTAGTGCTTAGGCAAAGCCTGCAGAGATTGTTCTTCACCAACACCGTCACCACGCCGTCATGCTGCCGGAACTCATCTACTACTTCGCCCCTCTTGCTGGATCGAGAAGGCGAGGATGTCACCGAGCCGAACGTGTGCAGAACTCGGAGGTGACGTGCTTTCGGTACTTGGATCGGTCGGACGTGAAGACGTACGACTACATCTACCACGTTGATATAACGCTTCCGCGAACGGTCTACGAGGGTACGTAGATAACACTCTCCCCTCTCATTGCTATGCATCACCATGATCTTGCGTGTGCGTAGGAATTTTTTTGAAATTACTACATTCCCCAACACCTCCGTCTCCCTACTGCATTTGCTCGGGCGATGGAGCTCGATCCACCCCAGACCCTCTGGTTGCACATGAGGGGTTGCGGGAACGGCGACACGCGGGTCGACGTCGACTTCTCCGTTCCTCATGTCATGTATCTCCGCCGCGGATGGAAGACGTTCACTCGCATCCACATCCTGACGACATGGTTTGTCCTCTACTTCAAGTTAATGGAGGGCAGCCTACTCTCCACCAAGGTCTTTGGAAATCTCGGAACTCGCTTGAAGTGCTGCATGGAGAGCTCCTCCGACGATGAATATTCCTCCTCAAGCGGGAGCGACGAGGAGGACAACGACGACGACGACGAGGGAGTCGAGCGGCAGGATGCCAACTCCGACTTCGACTGACCGCGCCGCCCCTCCCTCGGCCCCCCGCCCTGCTGAGGGCCATCTTCGCCAAGCTCTCCATTGGGGCGCTCCCCGTCGTCTCCTTGGGCGGCTGGCGTAGGAGGGCCGGAGAAGGCGAAGAAGGCTGGTGGCGGCCGTCAAGTCGGAGTACGCGGGCACCGATGCCTTCGTCGCGTATTGCCGGACCGCTGCCTCATCTTCCAGCTCCCCTCCCGGCACCGGGACGTTCTTTTGGTGCCTTCCGCTCCTCGCACCTCGCCTAGGCGCTCTTTTCGCCCTCTTGCCCTCTTGTTCCACCTTCTGAGGAGAGGGAAAAGAAAAGGATTACGAGCATCTTATCTTTTTTTAGTTTGTAAGCCTACGGACACTTGTTAATTTTAAGACTTGTTATCCCTTTGCTCATGTTTTTAATTCCGTATGAACTGTACCTGTACGGGATGTTTTTAATGAAAAATGGTGCTTGTCAGGTTCTTTGTGCGTGAGCGAGGCCCATGCCAAGGATGAATCCTTATTATTTTTAAGATAAACATTGTCGGACCATAACAGGCCTTGCCGTCTCCCCACTTCAGTCGACTATTCTCGTGCTCTTGGCGGAGGCAGGGCGAAGTAGAGTTAGCCCCCTCGGTCATTTCCTCGCCACCGCGACTACTACCAAAATTCGACCCAGGAGGTAGCTCTTGGGTACAGGAAAGGGGGAGCATGGTGGTTTTAAGAACATAAACGAGGTTTGACATGTCCCAGTTCTATACAGAAACGCATAACAGGGGGATAAAAGACTTATCTGAATCCGCAGCCCCCGGCAACCTTGGCTTGCCGTGGTTGGATCCTTGTATCTTCAGCCCCCGGTAGTCTCGGCTTGCTGGGGCCAGAGCACCGATTCGTTTTCTTCCTCCCAAGCGGCTCAACAGAAGTGTCCATGTGCCCTGCGAACCAAAGGAGACAGAAAACGCATACTCGACCTCTAGACTAGGGGTTAGTCGCCGCTAAGCACTATCAACCCTAACCGAGGGAGAGACTTAACCTAGCATGCATGCTATAACTTAGGGCTCCAGCGCTTCGTTTATTTATGCTCAGGGTCTGCGCCTGGCTTTGTACAGAGGGTTACATGCCTTGCCGGCAAGGCTTGTACAAAAGGTGGTTTGCCGGGGGGCCCAGCAACTGCGCCTTATGGGTAAAACTTGCGAAGATGTTCGATGTTCCAGGAATTGCTCACTGGGATAGCATCTTCGGTCTACAGGCGGACTGCACCGGGCCTGGTGACTCGTATTACCCGATAAGGGCCTTCCCACTTTGGCATCAACTTGTTGGACTTCTTGGCCGACTAAACGCGCCGAAGAACAAGGTCGCCTTCCTCAAAGCTTCGGGCATGAACCTTGCGGCTATGGTAGCGGCGCAAGGCTTGCTGGTAGCGCGCTGCTCTTACAACCGCCTGAAGACGATCTTCCTCAAGGAGTGTTGCGTCATCTTGCCGGAATCGCTCTTGCTCAAGCTCGTCATATGCGAGCACTCGAGGTGACTCGTATATGAGTTCCGTGGGGAGAACTGCTTCTGCCACGTATACCAGGGCAAAGGGTGTCTGGCCGGTGGCTCGATTTGGCGTCCTTCTGATCGACCAAAGAACTGCTGGCAACCCATCAATCGAGTGCCTTCCTCTTTTGTGCAGATTGTCGAAAGTCTTTGTTCTCAGGCCTCACAGTACTTCAACATTTTCCCTCTCCGCCCGGCCGTTGCTCCGTGGGTGTGCCACAGAAGCGAAACATACCTTGCTGCCGAGGTCTCGGGTGTACTGCATGAAGGTGTGGCTTGTGAACCGCGTGCCATTGTCGGTGATGACTCTGTTTGGCACACCAAAACGGCAGACTAGTCCCTTGAAGAACTTGACGGCTGACTGTGATGTTATCTTCCTCACTGCCTCCACCTCTGGCCACTTTGTGAACTTGTCGATTGCAACATACAAGTACTCAAAGCCCCTGACAGCGCGAGGGAAAGGGCCCAGTATGTTGAGCCCCCAGACCGAAAACGGTCAGGAGAGAGGGATTGTTTGAAGGGCTTGAGCTGGTTGATGAAGCTTCTTCGAATGGAACTGGCACGCTTCACACCTGGTTACTAGTGCCGTCGCATCCTAGAGGGCGGTGGGCTAGAAGAAGCCTTGCCAGAATGCCTTGCCGGCAAGGGCCCTCGACCCTATGTGGGAGCCACATATGCCTCCATGTATCTCTGCCAACAGCTCCAGTCCTTCCTCCCGGTGGATGCACTTCAATTTCACACCGTTCGGTCTTTTTCTGTACAGGACGTCATCGACGAACTGGTACAAGGCAGACCGACGGGCTACCTTTTCCGCTTCTTCCTGCTCCTCAGGAAGTTCCCCTGCCTGGAGGAAACGGACGGTATGCTGTGCCCATGCCGGAGCCTGGGGCTCAACGGCAAGGACCAAAGGCATCTCTTCCGCCATGGGGGCAGCCGTCTCTACGGCTAGTGCTCGGTGCCCTGCCGGAGCCAGCTGCCCCTTGGCGGGCTCGGAATCCACAACAACACCCTTGCCGGCGGCCCCTGGGGGCTCAGCGGGAAAGTACTTGTCGGGGCCTAATTTCCTCCGCTTGTTCTGCTCCGTTGATGGTTCGACGGATGGTTGAATTAACCGAAGCAAAAAGGTACCTGGTTCCACAGGTAGCTTAAATGCAGCGCGCTTTGACAGGTAGTCAGCGATGTCGTTCTCCACTCGGGGAACGTGCTCCGCTTGTATACCGTCGAAGCGCTCCTCCATCTTCCTCACCTCATCTACGTAGGCCTCCATCAAAGGGCTCTGGTAATCTTTGTTGACATGTCTGACGACAAGCTGCGAATCACCCCTGACAATGAGCTTCTTCACCCTGAGGTCTGCGCGATCCTGAGACCGGCAAGCAGCCCCTCGTACTCAGTAGTATTGTTTGTGGACATCTCCCTGGGAAAGTGCATCTGGATCACATACTTGAGGTGCTCTCCGGTGGCCGCGACAAGCAGCACACTGGCACCAGCACCTTGCAGCGAGAAAGCCCCATCAAAGTACATGATCCAGTCGTGACTTGCTTCCTTGCCGGGGAGAGCGGTCTCCTGGATTTCTTCGTCGGGCGTTGAGGTCCATTCTGCAATGAACTCCGCCAAGACTCTGCTCTGGATTGTCAAAGTACTTTCAAACTTTAACCCAAAGCTTGACAACTCCAAGGCCCACTCCACAATCCTTCCGGTTGCATCTGGGTTGTGTAGTATCCATTGCAACGGGATGCGGGTGGCGACAGTGATCTCGTGGGCTTGGAAGTAATGACGCAGCTTCCTCGAGGCCATAAGGAGGTCAAAGAGCAATTTCTGCACACTTGAGTACCTTGACCTGCCCCCTTGCAAGAGGGAGCTGACAAAGTAAACCGGGTGCTGCATCATCTTCTTCTTCTGCACCACTTCAGTTGGCTGCGCGGGCCCCACCCCGATGGCGTCGGACTCTGCCGGGGGCCTTGCCTTACCGGTACCAGGCCCTACCGGGGGAATCTCTGACTTTCCATCCGCCGGTCCTGCCGTTGCCACTGCCTCTTTGTCGACCTCCCTCTGCGCCACTAGAGCGGCGCTGACCACTTGATTCGTCGCTACCAGATACAACAACAATGACTCTTGTGGTTTAGGCGCAACCAGTGTTGGCGTAGAGGAAAGGTATTTCTTCAGATCCTGCAACACCGCCTCGACCTCTGGGGTCCACTCCATTGGGCTTGCCTTCTTCAAGATTTTGAAAAAGGGAAGGGCACACTCAATGGACTTGCAGATGAATCTGCCCATGGCGGCAACGCAGCCAGTGAGCCGACACACATCCTTGATCCACTTGGGTGCCTCAATCCGCTCAATAGCCTTGATCTTGTTTGGGTTTGCCTCGATCCCATGCTGCGACACAAAGAACCCGAGAAGTTTTCCTGATGGGACGCCAAAAACACACTTCTCAGGGTTCAACTTGAGGTTGATCTTGCGCAGGTTGGCAAACGTCTCTTCTAAGTCTTGTACAAAGGTCGCCTTGTCCTTGGTTTTGACCACTATGTCATCCATATAAGCTTCCATATTTCTATGTAGCTGGAGCTCAAAACCAATCTGGACCGCCCTTGCGAATGTCGATCCAGCACTCTTCAACCCGAAAGGCATCCGTAAAAAGCAATACGTACCACATGGGGTGATAAATGCTGTCTTCTCTTCATCTTCTCTTGTCATGAAGATCTGGTGGTATCCTGAGTAGGCGTCGAGGAATGACAACAAATCACACCCGGCCGTGGAGTCAACAATCTGGTCGATGCGCGGCAACGGGAAGGGGTCCTTAGGACAAGCCTTATTGACATCTGTGTATTCAATACACAGCCTCCACTTCCCATATGCCTTGCGCACCACCACCGGATTGGCCAACCACGTCGGATGGAGCACTCCTCTCACCAAACCTGCCGCTTCCAATTTCCTGATCTCCTCTGTGATGAACTCCTGTGGTTCCAAAGCTTGCTTCCTGACCTTCTGCTTGATGGGTCGCGCATGGCGACAGACAGCAAGGTGGTGCTCAATCACTTCCCTGGGAACGTCAGGGATGTCAGCTGCTTGCCACGCAAACACATCGATATTCGCCCACAGGAAAGTGATGAGTGCATTTTCCTATTTGCTGTCGAGGATGGAGCTTATGGTGAAAGCCCCTTCCGTACCATCCTCCTTGACGGACACCCTCTTGGTCTCTGGTGGTGCAACTCTGGATTTCTTGCTCTTGCCGGTAGAGCTCTCGGGCACGTCCTCGACGGTAGCACAACACCCCGAAGAGGTGCGCTTGTCGGAGTGGGTGCGAGAGGTCTTGCCGGTCTTCTTCTTCCCTCCCGGGGCTTCAACGGCAGGAGCAAGTGCCTTGGCGGCAGCTGCTGCAACTGCTTCTCGATAGAGTTGGTCAGCGCAGATCAGCGCATCCTTCTTGTCGGACGGGACGGTGATGATGGTCATCGACCCAGGCATGTTCAGCATGTTGTAGGCGTAGTGCGACGCCACCATGAACTTGGCTAGTGCCAGGCGGCCGAGGATCCCGTTGTAGGGCAAGGGGATCTCGGCCACATCAAAGACGATCCTTTCCGTCCTATAGTTCAACTCACCTCCAAACGTCACGGGCAATGTGACCTTCCCCTTCGGCTGGGTCCTTCCCGGACTGACCCCTTGAAACGTACCCGTTTCCTCGAGGTCTCCATCAGGAATTTGCAGCCTTTTGATCATGACAGGCGATATCAAGTTTAGGCCGGCCCCGCCGTCAACCAGCATCTTGTTCACCTTGTGGTTGCGTATTGTTGGCGAGACCAACAACGGAAAACACCCGACTGCAGTCGTGCGGTCAGGGTGGTCCTTGGCGTCAAAGATGAGGGGCGTGCTGGATCACTTCAGTGGCTTCTGAGCGTCGAACGATGGCTCTGCTGCTGTAATCTCATGCGCCCACTACTTGAGCTGGCGGTGAGAAGTGTGCAGCGAGGCGCCACCATCGACGCACATGGCCTTCGTAGCCTTCTGAAACTCTTGCTCACCGGAATCGTCGTCCTCGTCACGATCATCGTCTTCCCACTTCTTGTCGCGGCCCCGAGCGGGCCTCTCTCGCTAGTTATCCTTGCCGTGGTGGCCTCCTTGCCCGCCACGCTTCTTGCCGGATCCTTCGGCACCATCCTAACCCTTCTCCTTGTCCCGCCTCTCATACTCAGCCTTTTGCTTTTCGGCAAGCAGCTCGACCCGTCGTCAGTTCTGGATGTCGTGGCCCTTGGTGCGGTGGATCTTGCAATACTGCTTGTTGGAGCCTCCTGGCTTGTCGACAGCCGCTAAGGCCCGGCAGGCAGCGCACCCGGCAATCTCCTTGCTAGGGTCGTCTGCCTTGGCCTTCTTGGCGGCGCCGGTGTCGTCGGATCCCTCGACGGCAAGCACTGCCTTGCCCTTGCGTTTCCTGTTGCGATGCCGACCCTTCTTCGTCGGGGCGGCAGTGTCTTCATCAGTAGAGTCGGTTTCCATGCCAGCGTCCTCGCCGGGGTACTTCCTTCCCTCTTCAGCCCGGGCGCACCTATGTTCGGCCACATCCTTAACCTTGTTCATCGCCAGATCTTCTGCAACTTGCGGTTGCGCATGTTCTGATGGAACGTGCTAATCACGGCGACGGGATGAACATCGGGGATGTTGTACTGCACCCGGCTGAATCTCTGGATGTACTTGCGCAGGGTTTCCCCTTCCTTCTTGGGAATGATATGCAAATCACTGGCCTGGCCATGAGCTTGGTGGCCTCCGGTGGAGGCACCAACGAACTTATGGCACAAATCTGACCAAGAAGAAATGGAATCCGCCAAAAGACATGACATTAGGCTTCAGTGCCAACGGGAAGTAATTGGCAAGCACCTTGTCGTCGCGAGCTCTAGCAGCTTGTATCGCGATGGTGTAGATGCTGAGGAACTCTTACGGATGGGTCTTGCCGTTGTACTTCTCGCTGACATCGGGCTTGAATGTGCGGTGGGACGGCCACTGGAACTACCGCAACTCACGGGTAAAGGCTGGGCAACCCACCTTGTAAGGTAGGCCGCCGGAGCCCCCCGGTGCTGGGTGGTCCATAGCGGGTCCTGCCCGCTTATCCGACTGGTGGCGTGTATCGCGCCGATGCTCGATAGTGGTTCGAGTGTCTTCATGGGCTCGCTCCTGAAGAACTTGGAGTTGATCGCGGTGGGTCCGGGGGTAAGACGACGCTATGGAAATGTTATCACTAGTGTCATCACGACGGACCAACACCGGTGGCAGCTGGCGCAGGGGAGGAGAGTGCACTGTGGCTGCAACCCCCCCGGTCCTTCCACCGCTGGCATGTGGTGGCTCGACGGAGCGCCGGCCCGAGGGCCTGCTGGCTGTGGCTCGTCTTTGTTGGCGACGGCGACGAGGCTCCGGATGGTGGCTCTCCACTCGTCGAGCTTCCCCGCAGCAGGAGGGAAGTCGAGGAGCAGCTGCGCGCACCAAAGCTTCTGCTGGCGTGGGTGGTGGCGAAAGCTGCGTGGACCGTGGCGCGCTTCGACTTCTAACCACATTAGAAGGAGCTCTATCACGGCCCATCGGCTACGTGCCATTGTCGCCAGCACTTCGGCGGAAGGTTGGCCTCCTTCGTCCTGCAGATGATGCACACGGCTCTTCCAAAGGAGTAGTGCAATATGAGACCTGCAAAAAGAAAGGAAGAAAGGGGTAGGAGGAGAAGTGATGGTGCAAGAACCACACATGGAGCATGCCACCATATAACATGCATGAAAACAAACACACAATGCACATGATGAGGATGGAATGCAAAATGACAAGAGGCACACATGCAATATTATGATGAGGCCATGATGCAACAATGAAGGCAAAAGAAAAATGACAAAACAAGACAAGACAATGCAATGAGGAACAAAACAAAACCCAAAAAGGAAAAACCCACAAGATGAAACCACTTGGTATTGAACATGACAAGGTTGGATACATCTCCAAATATGTAAGTTTTACATTTGGGGTGTTACAACACTCCACCACTATAAGAGGATCTCGTCCCAAGATCTAGGACTGAAAGAACTCCGGATATTCGGAATGGAGGTGGTCCTCGCGTTCCCAGGTGGACTCTTGGTCGGAATGGTGTGACCACTTAACTTTCAGGAATTTGATTGACTTGTTGTGAGTCTTGCACTCGGTTTCTTCAAGAATAGCAACGAGATGCTCATGATAAGACAAATGTTCTTGGAGATCAATCTCTTCAAAGTGGATAGTGCGCTCGGGGGTCTTGAAGCAATTGCGAAGCTTTGACACATGAAACACATCGTGCACGTTTGTGAAGTTGGACGGAAGCTCAAGTTGATAGGCGAGGTCGCCTCTTTTGCCAATGATCTTGAAAGGATCCACGTATCTAGGGGCAAACTTCCCCTTGATACCGAAGCGACGAGTGCCTTTCATTGGGGAGATGCTGAGGTAGACATGGTCTCCGATCTCGAAAACCAAGTCATGGTGCTTGCTATCATAGTAACTCTTCTGACGCGATTGCGCGACTTTGAGATTTTTATGGATGACTTTACACATTTCTTCAGCTTCTGTGATCAAGTCATTGCCAATAAGTTGGCGTTCACCAGTCTCTGACCAATTGAGAGGAGTACGACACTTTCTGCCATAGAGAATTTCGAATGGGGCCTTGCCCGAACTCGCTTGGAAGCTGTTGTTGTAGGAGAAGTCGGCATATGGAAGACAATCTTCCCACTTCATACCGAAAGAGATGACACAAGCCCTGAGCATGTCTTCGAGAATTTGATTTACTCGCTCGACTTGGCCACTTGTTTGAGGATGGAAAGCTGTGCCGAAGCGAATGTTGGTACCCATGGCCTTCTGAAGGAGTCCCAGAACTTAGAAGTGAAAATGCTTCCGCGGTCTGAAGATACCAATTGTGCAATACCATGCAAAGAGACAATTCTGGAGGTGTATAGCTCTGCCAACTGAGCTGTTGTGATAGATTCTTTGATTGGAAGGAAATGATCCACTTTTGTAAGCTTGTCAATGAAAACAAAAATAGCATCATTCCCACGCTTGGACTTAGGAAATCCAGTAACAAAGTCCATCTCGATATGGTCAAACTTCAATTCTGGAATAGCAAGAGGTTGGTGTAGACCAGCTGGTCGTTGGTGCTCTGCTTTCACCCTTCTGTAGACATCACATTCATTCACGAATCGAGCAATTTCTCGCTTCATTCGAGTCCACCAATACAACTACTTGAGGTCATGGTACATCTTCGTACTTACAGGATGAATGGAAAAAAGAGAATTGTGCGCTTCGTTCATTATGACCTTCCTTAGATCACCTTTAGGAACCACGATCGGTCCTCGAAGAGTAAAGTGTCTTTGTCATCAATGCGATAGCACTTGTATTTGGATAGGCCCTTGGCAATACCACGTTTCACCTTCTTCACCATGGTATCAAGGAGTTGTGCTTCACGAATTTGGTCTTCCAAAGTAGGAGTGACTTGAAGGTTGGCAAGAAAACCTTGAGGAACAACTTGGAGGTTGAGTTTCAGGAAAGCTTCACAAAGATCCGGTTGGTACGGCTTGAGAATTAAGCTGCTGCAATAAGCCTTCCTGCTCAAAGCATCTGCAATGACATTGGCACTGCCTGGAGTATATTCAATACTCGGATTGTACTCTTGAATCATTTTGACCCATCGAGTTTTCCTGAGGTTGAGGTTGGGTTCAGTGAAGATATACTTGAGGCTCTTGTGATTTGTGAAAATGTCCACTTGCCTTCCCAACAAGAGATGTCTCCACGTTATTAATGCATGGACAACTATTGCCAACTCAAGATCGTGAGTAGGGTAGTTCCTTTCATTGGGCTTCAACTAACGAGAGGTATAAGCCACAACTTTCTTCTTTTGCATTAACACATCGCCTTAGACCTTGCAAGGAGTGTTAGTGGGAACGACACCTATGGGATCACTGGGATCCTGTAACGCCCCGGATACAACTTTCCATATTTGTACTCCGACTCTTGCCTTTTCCGGAGATGTGTTGTGAGTTTTCCTTCGTGGTTGGGTTTTGTCTTCGTTTTGCATTTTGTTCTTGTCATGCATCTCATATCATGTCATCATGTGCATCGCATTTGCATACGTGTTCGTCTCATGCATCCGAGCATTTTCCCCGTTGTCCGTTTTGCAATCCGACACTCCTACGTCCTCCGGCGTCCTCTTTTGCCTCTTTTCATCAGCGGGTGTTAAACTTTCTCGGGGAACCGTAAAGGCCTCGTGTGTGTTGCAGCCCAACACCCCTCCAAAGTGGCCGAATAACCCATCCAAACCCCCTCCATCCTCTCGGCCGTTCGATCACGATCGCGTGGCCGAAAACCGCACCTCATTTGGACTCTCCTAGCTCCCTCTACCTATATATATGTGTGCCTCCCCGAAAATTCGCGCAGATGAAACCCTAGCAAATTCCCTCTTTGCGCCGCTGGATGTTTCTTCCTCCCACGCCGGACATGTCCAGCCTCCACGTCGTCCGGACCAATCCGGGGACACCACGTCAGCGCCGCCGCCTCGCTCCTCCACTCTTGCGCCGCCATGTCGCCAACCGCCGCTCCCTCCACCGCGCGGGCCCGCGGCGCCCAAATCCGGCCCGCTCGGCCCGAGGCCCGCGCCGCTCCTCCTGCTCGATCCCGAGCTGGGTCAGGGGAGCACCTCGCCGCCCCTTGCCTTCAGCGCCGCCGCCTGGCCTCCCGCCGGCGAGCATAACCACCACCTCGCCTAGATCTACCACCGCACTACGAAGCTCTGGCGAACTCCGTCCCCGCCGGATTTGGAATCCACGTCACCGGATCTGCTCGTTCCCACCTTGCTCCGGCCTCCTCCTCGTCTCCCTTCCGACCGGCGCCGGCGCCACCCTGCCATGGCCGCCTCCGGCCTCGCCGGCCCTGCCGGAGCCCACCGCCGCCGCCATGGACATGCTCGGGAGCAAGCAGAGGAGCTGCTCCTCCCATGCGCATCGTGGGCCCCGTAGCCTCCCAAGGCCCAGTCCCAGCCGGCCCGGTTCACCTCCTTCTCAGATGGGCTCGGCCCATGGTGAGCAGTGCTAGACCCCGCCCTGTGCGCATCTTAGCTATTCCTTGCTCAATTATTTTTTCGCTAAGTCCTCACATTCTCATAATTTATGCCTCTGTTCATCATGCCATAACTTCCTGTGTGATGCTCCGTTTTGGGCGTGCAATATATCAAAATGTTCATCATGATGTGCTCTTCATTTTGTTCCATTGTGCCATGCTTGTTTGACTCCACATTGATGCCCAAATTGTTGATGCAAGAGTGCGATAAAATGTTAGGTGTTGATTCTTATCAGATCTTGAGCATTTGTCATTTTTGCCATGATTATTGTGTGCTTCATATGAGCATGAGCTCTACATGTGTTTTGCTATATGCCATGCCATCTTTACAGGGGTGTATGCCACGTATTTTTGCGATCAATGTGGTGACTAGCACATGCATGCAAAGTAGCTCTCGTAATATTGCTGATTTCACGGACTTAGATGTCTGCTATTATTGTTATGCCGTGTATTCATGTTGCTACAGAGAGATCCATGCTTCTTTTGAGTATGTTCAGTAAGGATGGTTTGGACATATGGTTGTGTTCTATCCATCCAAGTCCCTGTTTGCATTTATGGAGTGCCCCAGCATGACTCAATCTTGCTCTACTTTTGCTATAAAATGTTCCTGGCAGATTGTTTACGTGTTAATCAATTTTTCCAAGGTTGTTGTAGTTGATCCATGCATGATATGATCTTGTTCTTGCCATGGTTAGTTTCTTGAACAAGTCTTCTTGCTGGTTATATGCTTATCTTGTCTTTCAATGCCTTGTGTTGAGTGCATCGAGCTCGCAAACATGCCTTCATAATTCTGTTGATGCCATGTCCAATTTTCTGCTAAGTCTGAATCTGTTAACGAAACCTACTATGTTTACATGGGTGCCATCATATTTTCTGTGACCTTTTGGCTTATTGTCGGTAAGGTACTTTTGTTATATGCTTTGAGTAGATTCATGCCATGCCTTTGTTTGCTATGTTCTATTCCTGTAGCATGTTGTTATCTTGCTCTAAACTTTGCTTCCTGATGTTAATTCCTGGTATGTTAGTATTTTCACTAAGTCTGTGAAGCTGATATCTTTTGCCCGTTTGCCATGCTTGTTTGAACCTGCTCTTGTGTGATTTAGCCGTAGCTCAGTGTTCATCTTTTGTCAAGCATCTTGAGTAGATCACTGCCATGTGCTTTGTTGCTATGTTGGAGTGTAGTAGCTTAGTTTCTTGTTACATTCTAGATGGCATCATGTTGTTAATCGCAGAATTGTGCCATTCTTGTTTTGCTTGCCATTTGCAAACCGTGCATCCGATTCCGGTGATCTTTATATCGATTTTGACAAAAATCAACTCATCTTTCCAGTGGCGCACTTGGTTTGCCAAGTTGAGGCCTAGTTCAATCATTCCTTTCCGAAGCTCGCATATGCATTGCATATCACATGCCGCATATCAAGTCATGTTTTGCATCATGTTGCTTGCGCATTGCACCATGGTTGATTGCGGTTCCCTTTGCTTGTGTTCTTGCTTTGGGTAGAGCCGGGAGACGAGTTCGTGTTCTAGGAACCCATTGAGTACGCTTACGAGGATCAAGCTATCGTCAACTCGGAGAACTTTGCAGTCAAGATGACCATACCCTCGAAATCACTTCTATCTTTGCTTGCTAGTTGCTTGCTCTTTTGTTATGCTGCGATACCTACCACTTGCTATATCATGCCTCCCATATTGCCATGTCAACCTCTAACCCATCTTGTCCTAGCAAACCATTGTTTGGCTATGTTACCGCTTTGCTCAGCCCCTCTTATAGCGTTGCTAGTTGCAGGTGAAGACGGAGTTTGTTACTTGTTGGAACATGATTATTGTTGGGATATCATTATTATATCTTATTTACTGTAACGCATCTATATACTTGGTAAAGGGTGGAAGGCTCGACCTTATGCCTGGTGTTTTGTTCCACTATTGCCGCCCTAGTTTCCGTCATACCGGTGTTATGTTCCTTAATTTTGCGTTCCTTACGCGGTTGGGTTATAATGAGAACCCCTTGATAGTTCGCCTTGAATAAAACTCCTCCAGCAAGGCCCAACCTTGGTTTTACCATTTGCCACCTAAGCCCTTTTCCCTTGGGTTCTGCAGACCCAAGGGTCATCTTTATTTAAACCCCCGGGCCAGTGCTCCTCTGAGTGTTGGTCCAAACTAGAGCACCGTGCAGGGCCGTCCCTTGGCAACTTGGGTTACGTTGGCTCTTGTACGCTTAGCTTATCCGGTGTGCCATGAGAACGAGATATGTGCAGCTCCTATCGAGATTTGTCGGCACAACGGGTGGTCTTGCTGGTCTTGTTTTACCATTGTCTAAATGTCTTGTAACCGGGATTCCGAGTCTGATCGGGTCTTCCTGGTGGAAGGAATATCCTTCATTGACCGTGAGAGCTTGTGATAGGCTAAGTTGGGACACCCCTGCAGGGTTTTGAACTTTCGAAAGCCGTGCTCGCGGTTATGGGCAGATGGAAATTTGTTAATGTTCGATTGTAGAAAGCTTGACACTTAACTTAATTAAAATGCATTAACTGCGTGTGTAGCCGTGATGGTCTCTTTCCGGCGGAGTCCGGGAAGTGAACACGGTTCTTGTGTTATGCTTGAATGTAAGTAGTTTCAGGATCACTTCTTGATCACTTCTAGTTCACGACCGTGCTTTGCTTCTCTTCTCGCTCTCATTTGCGTATGTTAGCCACCATAAATGCTAGTGCTTGCTGCAGCTCCACCTCACTACCTTTTCCTACCCATACGCTTAAATAGTCTTGATCGCGAGGGTGTGAGATTGCTGAGTCCTCGTGACTCACAGATTACTTCCAAAACCAGTTTTAGGTGCCGATGATTCCAGTGCAGGTGACGCAACCCAGCTCAAGTGGGAGCTCGATGAAGAACGTGTTCATTGTGTTGTTTCATTTCCTTTCGATCAGTAGTGGAGCCGAGTCGGGGCGATCGGGGATCTTTTGCATTAGGGGTTGTCTTTCTTTATTTGGTTCCATAGTCGGATCTTGATTGTATTCTGGATGATGTAATGCTATATTTATGTATTGTGTGAAGTGGTGATTGTAAGCCAACTCTTTATCCCTTTAATATTTAGTACGTGCGATGTGTAAAGATTACCCCTCTTGCGACATGCCTACTATGCGGTTATGCCTCTAAGTCGTGCTCCGACAGGTGGGAGATATAGCCGCATCGTGGGTGTTATAAGTTGGTAATCAGAGCCTTCCCCGACTTAGGAACCCCCTGCTTGATCGAATCGTTGGCGTTGTCGAGTCTAGAAAAATGTTTTGAGTCTTAGGATTATATATATCAGAGAGTAGGATTCTTTTTACTCCTTAGTCCCTTCGTTGCTCTGGTGAGGCCTCCTGACGTAGAGTTTTGACCCTTCTCTCCTCAAATTTCACTAATTTTTTTGAGGATCACGCGGGTATCTTGGAATCATTCCGATGGTTTTGTGACGAGAACATTGTTCTTGGTGCCTCTTAACATTTAGGAGTTGTGGCAGTGTCCCAGGGAGTTGAGCTCCGAGGTGTTGTCGTCACAATTTTATCATTGCAGTTCTGGAATACCTGAGTTCGCCGACATCGAAAATCTCTTTTATGCGGTTGTTGGTGAGATAACCTCGATGCCACCCAGTACTGGGGCAGGAGTTCGGGAGTATTGCCATAACTCGTATAATGGGTGCTTTTCGAAGGTTGAGGTAAATGATTTCCGAAGATTTCTTGGTTATGTGTTGAAGGATAGATACAACTGGATGTAGGATTTGCTAGTTTGGGGTGAGATGTTATGCTTCCCCTGTATCCCCAACACCTGATTGCATAACCAGAAAGTTTCGGGAGTTTATAAGTGGGAATTCAAGTATCTCATAGGATATCTTTCCAACAGACACATGATACGATATGGGATCTATCATATGTTTGTTTCCGGCTTATGCTGCAAGCCAATCCTTTGTTTATTTTGAGTTGTGGTATTCGAGTTGCTTCAATGTCAAATGTTGATTCCATACCTTTCTTAAGCGGTGTTCTCATATTTCTATGTGAATACAAATCCTTCTTGATCTTCGAGGTTGCCATCTCAATTTCTTCTGAACCGGTGTGTCTCTCTTCAAGTGGATCCGATCTTTTTCAACATCTGCAAGATCAACTCAAGTCTTCTCAACGTTGTTTGTTTCATCCATCCCAAGTTGTCTTTGTTTTTCCCACCCTCCCACCCTTGTTTCTTCAAGGACTCGTATATCTTAATCAACTATCCATTTTATTCATGTGAACTTTCTTCATTCTTTTCATTCAATGTTCTTATCCGGTGATTCTCATGAAGATGATAAAGGGTGCTTCAAGTTCATCATTCTTTGTTCTTTTCCTTCTCCGGTGGTTTCAATGCAAGCTTTCGGTGTTGATCATATCTTTTTCATTGGTTCGCATGCTTTCTATTTTGGAAGTGCTTATCGAAGACTCTCTTATTCATTCACTTCTTGCTATTCAATTGTTCTGGAGTGCTGAAGATATCTCAGAAGATTCAATTTTCCATCCTCAATTCGCTCAAGTTCTTTTGAGGATGTTATCTCATTCAATCCATTTAAATCAACCGGTGCAATATCTCTTTTTCAAGCAATCTTTTCAATGGTGTTTCTTTTGAGTGGGCCCTAACCCACAAGTTTTTTTCCAGAATCTTACCTGACTCTTCTATTTTCCCGGAGCTACCCTCAAATTCTTTCAAAGTTTGACGTAAGAATGAATTGTCATCAATCATATGTATTTCTCCAAGAGCTTTCAAATTCTTTTCATCGTTGGTTCAACCTTTCTAATATTCATCCCGGAGTATCTCAACAACTCATGGTGGTGTATATCATCATCATTCTCAACATTTGAAGACTGAAGAAGAGTTTCTCTCAAATCTTGGTTCGTTCTCTCAGAGATTCGTGGTTCTAGCGTTATGCCATCCTCTCATAATTATTTTCTATTGTGAGAATTCTTTTCACCCATCCGGAGCAATTAAGGAGTCTTTCAGTTTGATTCTCTGGAGCCCATCATTTCAGAATTATTCATACCAGCTTTCAGCTCTAGTTCTCCAAATATTACCGGTGCATCGATAAAAAATTCTCTAATCAGCTCGTGATCTCTTCGTTCCCTTGTATATAAATTTCCCCAAGTATCTTCATTCGTTTTCAAATTCTTACTGGTGATTCATCCCTTTACTTCGTTCATTTTTCAATTCTTACGGTGGCTTGTTCAAGATTCCCCTTCCTATGTTCTCATATTAATTTATTCGTTGTTTCAATCCTACCGATGGATCGTCGAAGACATTCTCAAGTTTGCGCTATATCTATCTTAATCCTTTCTAAGAGAATAAGTGGTATGCCAAATCCGTTGCTTGTCATCAATTTAATTGGTGAAGGATAACCATAATGTAATTCTTATTCTTCTCTCATCCAAGTGATTAATTCCTTATTCTGGAGGTTCATCAAAATTCTTGATTGCAGTTGTTCTTCTTTCTTTCCTGAGTTCCAAGCTCTCTCAATTATATCATCACGAAGATCCATCTAAATCATTGCAAGGCTTCACCTTGTGTTTTCAACTTCTCTTTCCTGTCGTTTGATCATCCTTTTGTTACCGGAGTTCTTCATGGAGGCTCTACATGTTGGGTCATCAAGGATTTAATTCCTTCTCGAAGCATTCATCAAGATTCTTTTCAGAGGAGCTCAAGCATTCTTCATCTTGCAATCCGGAGTGCAATTGTTCTCCCTTATCTTTTGAGATGGTGTTATGTCTTTCTTGACAATTTTCCCTTCATGTTTCATGATTCAAAAGTTGTCAGGAGTGAGATATTTAAACCCATCACTTTCTTCCATGGAGTTATCTTGGTATAAATTTCACCTAAAGCCTTCCATTGGGAATGTTGCTCTTTGTGGTGATTATCTATGATCCAAGTTTTATCCTTATCACCTCGGTGGAAGAAGATTTGTATCTTTTTCTAGCTCCCAATCAAATCTTTTCTGTGAGTGGCAAGTTGTCACCTCATAATTTGGAGATGTCTCCTATAAGCCCACATCAAGCTTATCCTTTCCGGTGTTGGTTTTCCAACAACTCCGTTATAACTCTCTTGGAAGGGTGGTCTCCAAGCTCACTTGTGGCATAAGTTGGCCTTTTAATCTCCATCATTTTATTTCAATAATCTATATTCTTTCATTTCTTCCAGAGGCATTGTGTTGTTGCTCTCTCCTCTCATCATCTCGAATGGTGAGGATCGTGTTCTTTTCATGCTTATCCATTTAACCGGAGTGTTGTGTCCTCTGCTCAAGTTCTTTCATCTTATCAAGTCTTGCATCTCTTTTCAACCGGAGTGCTGCCCGAATTGGTTCTTCCTTGTTTCCTCTTTTCTAAGGGAGTGTTTTCAACTTTGTTCATCTCTGTTGTATTCTTTTCTTGAAATGGTTTAACCTTTCAAGGTTCTTTGGTTTCACTCATTTGTACAAGAAGCAACTTAGTTTTACCTCTTATCTTCCTCTTCCTTTTCCCTCCGGTGCCATCCTAGATCTCGGGACCAGATCCTTTCGTAGTGGTGGAGTGTTGTAACGCCCCGAATACAACTTTCCATATTTGTACTCTTACTCTTGCCTTTTCCGGAGATGTGTTGTGAGTTTCCCTTCGTGGTTGGGTTTTGTCTTTGTTTTGCATTTTGTTTCGTGCCATTTGGAATCCGTTTGATACTCCAACGGTTAACCGGGGAACCATGAAGGCCTCGTGTGTGTTGCAGCCCAACAACCCTCCAAAAGTGGCCCAATAACCCATCCAAACCCCTCCATCCTCTCGGCCGTTCGATCACGATCGCGTGGCTGAAAATCGCACCTCATTTGGACTCTCCTAGCTCCCTCTACCTATATATATGTGTGCCTCCTCGAAAATTCGCGCAAATGAAACCCTAGCAAATTCCCTCTTCGCGCCGCCGGACGTTTCTTCCTCCCGCGCCGGACATGTCCAGCCTCCACGTTGCCCGGACCAATCCGGGGACGCCACGTCAGCGCCGCCGCCTCGCTCCTCCACTCCTGCGCCGCCACGTCGCCAAACGCCGCTCTCTCCATCGCGCGGGCCCGCGGTGCCCAGATCCGGCCCGCCTGGCCCGAGTCCTGCGCCGCTCCTCCTGATCGATCCCGAGCTGGGTCAGGGGAGCACCTCGCCACCCCTTGCCTTCAGCGCCGCCGCATGGCCTCCCGTTGGCGAGCATCACCACCGCCTCTCCTGGATCCGCTGCCGCCCTGCGAAGCTCCGGCGAACTCCGTTCCCGCCAGATTCGGAATCCACGTCACCGGATCCGCCCGTTCCCGCCTTGCTCCGGCCTCCTCCTCGTCTCCCTTCTGACCGGCACCGGCGTCGCCCTGCTATGGCCGCCTCCGGCCTCGTCGGCCCTGCCGAAGCCCACCGTCGCCGCCATGGACGTGCTTGGGAGTGAGCAGAGGAGCTGCTCCTCCCGTGCGCCTTGTGGGCCCCGCAGCCTCCCAAGGCCTAGTCCCAGCCGACCCGGTTCACCACCTTCTCAGATGGGTTCGGCCCATGGTGAGCAGTGCTAGACCCCGCCCTGTGCGCATCTTAGCTATTCCCCGCTCAATTATTCTTTCGCTAAGGCCTCACATTCTCATAATTTATGCCTCTGTTCATCATGCCATAACTTCATGTGTGATGCTCCGTTTTGGGCGTGCAATATATAAAAATGTTCATCATGATGTGCTCCTCATTTTGTTCCATTGTGCCATGCTTGTTGGAGTCCATCTTGATGCCCAAATTGTTGATGCAAGAGTTCTATAAACTGTTAGGTGCTGATTCTTATCAGATCTTAAGCATTTGTCATTTTTGCCATGATTATTGTGTGCTTCATATGAGCATGAGCTCTACATGTGTTTTGTTATATGCCATGCCATATTTACAGGGGTGTATGCCATGTATTTTTGTGATCAATGTGGTGACTAGCACATGCATGCAAAGTAGCTCTCGTAATATTGCTAATTTCAGGGACTTAGAATTTCACTGTCTTTGTCTGCTGTTATTTTTATGCCATGTATTCATGTTGCTACAGAGAGATCCATGCATCTTTTGAGTATGTTCAGTATGGATGGTTTGGACATATGGTTGTTCTCTATCCATCCATGTCCCTGTTTGCATTTATAGAGTGCCCTAGCATGACTCAATCTTGCTCTACTTTTGCTATAAAATGTTCCTGGCAGATTGTTTACGTGTTAATCAATTTTGCCAAGGTTGTTGTAGTTGATCCATGCATGATATGATCTTGTTCTTGCCATGGTTAGTTTCTTGAACATGTCTTCTTGCTGGTTATATGCTTATCTTGTCTTGCAATGCCTTGTGTTGAGTGCATCGAGCTCGCAAACATGCCTTCATAATTATATTGATGCCATGTCCAGTTTTCTGCCAAGTCTGAATCTATTAACGAAACTTGCTATGTTTACATGGGTGCCATCATATTTTTTGTGACCTTTTGGATTATGGTCAATAAGGGACTTTTGTTATATTCTTTGAGTAGATTCATGCCATGTCTTTGTTTTGCTATGTTCAGTTCCTGTAGCATGTTGTTATCTTGCTCTAAACTTTGTTTCCTGATGTTAATTCCTGGCATGTCAGTATTTTCACTAAGTCTGTGAAGCTAATATCTTTTGCCCTTTTGCCATGCTTGTTTGAATATGCTCTTGTGTGATTTAGCCGTAGCCCAGTGTTCATCTTTTGTCAAGCATCTTGAGTAGATCACTGCCATGTGCTTTGTTGCTATGTCGGAGTGCAGTAGCTTAGTTTCTTGTTACATTCTATATGGCATCGTGCTGTTAATCGCAGAATTGTGCCATTCTTGTTTTGCTTGCCATTTGCAAACCGTGCATCTGATTCCGGTGATCTTTATATCGATTTCGACCGAAATCAATTCATATTTCCAGCGGCGCACTTGGTTTGCCAAGTTGAGGCCTGGTTCAATCTTTCCTTTCCGAAGCTCGCATATGCATTGCATATCACATCCCGCATATCATGTCATGTTTCGCATCATGTTGCTTGTGCATTGCACCGTGGTTGATTGTGGTTTCCTTCGCTTGTGTTCTTGCTTTGGGTAGAGCCGAGAGACGAGTTCGTGTTCGAGGAACCCGTTGAGTACGTTTACGAGGATCAAGCTATCTTCAACTCGGAGAACTTTGCAGGCAAGATGACCATACCCTCGAAATCACTTCTATATTTGCTTGCTAGTTGCTCGCTCTTTTGCTATGCTGCAATACCTACCACTTGCTATATCATGCCTCCCATATTGCCATGTAAACCTCTAACCCACCTTGTCCTAGCAAACCGTTGTTTGGCTATGTTACCGCGTTGCTCAGCCCCTCTTATAGCGTTGCTAGTTGCAGGTGAAGATGGAGTTTGTTCCTTGTTGGAACATGATTATGGTTGGGATATCATTATTATATCTTGTTTACTGTAACGCATCTATATACTTGATATAGGGTGGAAGGCTCGACCTTATGCCTGGTGTTTTGTTCCACTCTTGCCGCCCTAGTTTCCGTCATACCTATGTTATGTTCCTTGATTTTGCGTTCCTTACGCGGTTGGGTTATAATAGGAACCCCTTGACAGTTCGCCTTGAATAAAACTCCTCCAGTAAGGCCTAACCTTGGTTTTACCATTTGCCACCTAAGCCCTTTTCCCTTGGGTTTTGCAGACTCAAGGGTCATCTTTATTTAAACCCCCGGGACAGTGCTCCTCTGAGTGTTGGTCCAAACTAGAGCACCGTGCAGGGCCGTCCCTTGGCAACTTGGGTTACGTTGGCTCATGTACGCTTAGCTTATCCGATGTGCCCTGAGAATAAGATATGTGCAGCTCCTATCGGGATTTGTCGGCACAGCGGGTGGTCTTGCTGGTCTTGTTTTACCATTGTCGAAATGTCTTGTAACCGGGATTCCGAGTCTGATTGGGTCTTCCCGGGAGAAGCAATATTCTTCGTTGACCGTGAGAGCTTGTGATGGGCTAAGTTGGGACACCCCTGCAGGGTTTTGAACTTTCGAAAGCCATGCACGCGGTTATGGGCAGATGGAAATTTGTTAATATTCGATTGTAGAAAGCTTGACACTTAACTTAATTAAAATGCATTAACCGCGTGTGTAGCCGTGATGGTCTCTTTCCGGCGGAGTCCAGGAAGTGAACACGGTTCTTGTGTTATGCTTGAACGTAAGTAGTTTCAGGATCACTTCTTGATCACTTCTAGTTCACGACCGTGCTTTGCTTCTCTTCTTGCTCTCATTTGCGTATGTTAGCCACCATAAATGCTAGTGCTTGCTGCAGCTCCACCTCACTACCTTTTCCTACCCATACACTTAAATAGTCTTGATCGCACGGGTGTGAGATTGCTGAGTTCCCGTGACTCACAGATTACTTCCAAAACTAGTTTCAGGTGCCCGATGATTCCAGTGCAGGTGACGCAACCCAACTCAAGTGGGAGCTCGATGAAGAACGTGTTCGTTGTGTTGTTTCATTTCCTTTCGATCAGTAGTGGAGCCCAGTCGGGGCGATCGGGGATCTTTTGCATTAGGGGTTGTCTTTCTTTATTTGGTTCCATAGTCGGATCTTGATTGTATTTTGGATGATGTAATGCTATATTTATGTATTGTGTGAAGTGGCGATTGTAAGCCAACTCTTTATCCCTTTCATATTCAGTACATGGGATGTGTAAAGATTACCCCTCTTGCGACATGCCTACTATGCGGTTATGCCTCTAAGTCGTGCTCCGACACGTGGGAGATATAGCCGCATCGTGGGTGTTACAGATCCCTTCTACGATCGGCGGGCGCGGGATCGTGAGAAGAGCAGGTTTAGGAGCTAGCACACGGATCGTTTACCCAGGTTCGGGCCGCGAGGATGTGTAAAACCCTAGTCCTGCTTTGGTGGATGTATTGAGTGTTCTTGAGCTTTTTGAACTAACTAGTTCCAAAAAGGCGGAATCCCTCTCCTAGTCGCCTCGGGCCTCCTTTTATAGGAAAAAGGGGTTGCCACAGTGGCACACAGGAGGTGGAAAGGCCTACAGTGCGCGAGCTTATCCCACGGCATTACGGGACAAAGTGCATTAAATGCACTACGTATGTGTCCATTAGCTTTATCGAGGACGGGAACGAGGCCCGTCCCGTCCGTCGCCGCTCCGCCTCGCTTCGACACGCGCCCATGCTAGCGATGCATGCAGCGCCATGTAGGCAGGCAAGCAGCTGAGGTGGCGCGGTGGTAGGGCCTTCATGAAGATCTGCATGCCGCCACGCAGGTGCTTGCTGATTTGACTTGGAAGCTGCATGTTGCCACGCAGGTGTCTGCCCAGCTGGTTGGGCTGGTAGCTGCATGCGAACGACGGCGGAGTCTTGGCTGGTGCGGGCCTGCCAGTGGCCTTGCTGGCGTCCTTAGCAAGGGCCTTGTCGGGGCCCGGCAAGGGTCTTGCCATGGTGTCATAGTCGTCCCCGGCAAGACGCTTGCCGGGGGTCTTGTGGATTTCCTCGGCTAGGATCCTGCCGAGGGTCGTCATCTTCTGGTCCTCATCTGAACTCATATGTTTATGATCTTGATGAAGATCTGCATGCCACTGAAGGAAATATGCCCTAGAGGCAATAATAAAGTTATTATTTATTTCCTTATAATCATGATAAATGTTTATTATTCATGCTAGAATTGTATTTTCCGGAAACATAATACATGTGTGAATACATAGACAAACAGAGTGTCACTAGTATGCCTCTACTTGACTAGCTCGTTAATCAAAGATGGTTATGTTTCCTAACCATGAACAATGAGTTGTTATTTGATTAACGAGGTCACATCATTAGTAGAATGATCTGATTGACATGACCCATTCCATTAGCTTAGCACCTGATCGTTTAGTATGTTGCTATTGCTTTCTTCATGACTTATACATGTTCCTATGACTATGAGATTATGCAACTCCCGTTTACCGGAGGAACACTTTGGGTACTACCAAACGTCACAACGTAAATGGGTGATTATAAAGGAGTACTACAGGTGTCTCCAATGGTCGATGTTGGGTTGGCGTATTTCGAGATTAGGATTTGTCACTCCGATTGTCGGAGAGGTATCTCTGGGCCCTCTCGGTAATACACATCACATAAGCCTTGCAAGCATTACAACTAATATGTTAGTTGTGAGATGATGTATTACGGAACGAGTAAAGAGACTTGCCGTTAACGAGATTGAACTAGGTATTGGATACCGACGATCAATCTCGGGCAAGTAACATACCGATGACAAAGGGAACAACGTATGTTGTTATGCGGTCTGACCGATAAAGATCTTCGTAGAATATGTAGGAGCCAATATGGGCATCCAGGTCCCGCTATTGGTTATTGACCAGAGACATGTCTCGGTCATGTCTACATTGTTCTCGAACCCGTAGGGTCCGCACGCTTAAGGTTACGATGACAGTTATATTATGAGTTTATGCATTTTGATGTACCGAAGGTTGTTCGGAGTCCCGGATGTGATCACGGACATGACGAGGAGTCTCGAAATGGTCGAGACGTAAAGATTGATATATTGGAAGCCTATGTTTGGACATCGGAAGTGTTCCGGGTGAAATCGGGATTTTACCGGGTTACCGGGAGGTTACCGGAACCCCCCGGGAGCCATATGGGCCATCATGGGCCTTAGTGGAAAGGAGAAAGGGGCAGCCCAAGGTGGCTGCGCCTCTT
>NC_041384.1:340563866-340710528 GCF_002162155.2 Triticum dicoccoides
AGTCCACCTCACCCTCTTGCCCTCCTGTGCTTCTAGTCTTGGCGTCGCCTTGGTTGTCTTGTGCTTCGGCTTCCCTCCTCTGCCCTGCTAAGTGTGGCCGCGGCGCGTGGCTCTGATTGCCCGTGCACAAGTAAAGGGGTCAAAAGGAGAGCCCCTACTTTTGTACACCGACAAAGAGGCATCACAGAAAACTTCGAATGGCTTGGATTCATCAGGAGGAGTCAAGACAGGAGCTGAGACAAGCTTCTGTTTGAGGGTGTTGAAAGCAATGTCACACTCAGGTGTCCAGACATACTTGACATGCTTCTGGAGGAGGTTGGAAAGAGGCTTTGCAATCTTAGAGAAATTCTCAACGAATCTTCGGCAATAGCTTGCAAATCCAAGAAAATTGCGGAGCTGCTTGACATTCTGAGGAGGTTCCCAATTCATAATTGCAGACACCTTCTCGGGATTAACAGCGATGCCCTTGGCGGAGATGATATGACCAAGGTACAGAACTTCGTCAAGCCAAAACTCACATTTGGAAAACTTTGCGTAGAATTGATGCTCTCTGAGCTTGTCGAGCACCAATCTCAAATGCTTGGCATGATCCTCCTTATTCTTGGAGAAGACCAAGATATCATCGAGATACACTAGGACGAATTCATTTGTGTAAGGGTTGATGATGAAGTTCATCATGCGGGAGAACATTGGATGAGCATTGACAATGACGAAAGACATGACAGTGTATTCATAAGAACCATAGTTTGTTCTGAATGCTGTCTTGGGAATATCTTGTTCACGAATGCGAATATGATGATAACCCATACGGAGGTCAAGCTTGGAGAATACTTTAGCACTTTTAAGTTGCTCGAATAGCTCATTGATGTTAGGAAGTGGATACTTGTTCTTAATTGTCTTCTTGTTCAATGGACGGTAGTCGACACAAAGTCGGTCCGTGCCATCCTTCTTCTGGACAAAAAGAACACCACAACCCCATGGAGATGAACTCGGTCTGATCAAACACAGACGCTCTTGTTCATCGAGCTGTTTCTTCAATTCCTTCAACTCCTTTGGTCCAAGCTTGTATGGACGCTTGCAAACGGGTTTCATACCAGGCTCAAGATCGATAACGAATT
This sequence comes from Triticum dicoccoides, assembly GCF_002162155.2. Classification (NCBI taxonomy): domain Eukaryota; kingdom Viridiplantae; phylum Streptophyta; class Magnoliopsida; order Poales; family Poaceae; genus Triticum; species Triticum dicoccoides. The sequence goes on from NC_041384.1 coordinate 340,564,985, forward strand.
CAACTGGTCGGTGAGGAGGCATTCCCGAAAGCTCTTCTGGAAATACGTCTTGGTATTCACAAACGACTAGAATCTGAGAGATTGCATCCAGCTCGCCCTTCTCATTGAGAGAAAACAGTCGAATGGTTTCGTCACCAGCGGCATAGATGATCACATCCTCAGAAGAGTGTGTCAACTGAATTTCTGATGAGGACATCAATACCATTGTTACACCCACAGCCCCTGCTGCTATACATACTGGACCAATTACTAGAGCTCGCGCAGGCCAATTGAATTATCAGGTACTTTCATTTCTTGGTAACGATTCTAATGTTCTTGAGAATATGATGCTGCCTAAATTGGATACATTTGTTTTGCTTACAAATGAAGGGCCTAGCTTGGACAAGAAAGATGAACCTTGGAGCAAGTTCAAGCATGGAGATGATGGCATGCGCAAGGGGAACAAGAACAGAGTTACAAGTGATGATTCCAGGACTCTGAAGCCACCATAATGAGTGCATGAAGCATGGGACGGAATATACAAGATGCCACTTCATAAATTTCATCCAGAGGCTATTCTAGGTGCTGCGTCACCTTATTATTGGGCCAGGCCCATGTATTTTTGAAGTACTTAAGTATAGGCTGTTTTTTTGAGTCTGTATGTGTGGGGAAACAAGAGTTAGGGTTGGTTTCGGACCCCTCCACCAAGGGCCACGAAATTCCCCTCTCTCCTCCATATATACAGCCCTTAGGGCATCGTTTAGACTTTGGGTTTTGTTTAGACTAAAAGTTCGCCATAGCTGCAACTTCGCGTCCTTCGTTTGTGTCCAACGACCAGACCAAGACGTCACAGAACCCCACCTTCATTAATAAAGCTTTCCTCTTTTATTCGCAATATCCAGATTGCAATCTCAGTTTCTTGCTTGTTCTTCGTTTGCTCGCAGGAAATAGACCCTCGTGGTCAGCTTGATCATGCTCCGGCGTGGTCAATAACCCTCGGAAGTTGGTTTAGAGATTGCTAAGGCGCGACATCTTCGCACGTTCGTAGTCGGATTGTCAAAGTCGGCTCCCACAGAAAACAATATCTATCTCATCGAAACATCGGGACACCTTTGCCTTTATCAATTTCCCTAGCAGCACAATCAAGCTGAGCCTTGTCCTTAGAAAGCGAGTCCATCCCGAGAATTAGAACAATATCCGAGTCACCAAGAACAATTGGAGAAGACATAATTTATAGTTTCTCATCTTGATAGAAACATCACGAACCATGGAGCTTGCGTTCATGAATTTACCCGGAGAGACAACTGATAACGGTCTAGGCAAATCTTGAAAATCCAACTCATGCTTAGATGCAAATGGTCTTGAGATGAAGCTATGCGATGCACCAGTATCAAATAAAACTTTTGCAGGAAAGTCATTAACAGGAAGATTACCCATGATCACTTCTGAAGAATCCTCTGCTTGAACTGAATTCATCAAGTTCACTCTTGCAGATTTGGGATTATGCTTGACCACTGCATTGCTTAAAGATCTCACAGGAGGAGCAGGCGGAAGGCACCTTTGGTTGAAGCACTTGTTTGCATAGTGACCTTTCTTTTGACACTTTTTGCAAGTCAATTTTGAGAGTGGACGATGATAAGGAGCACTTGACCTTGAGCTTGAGTATGAGACTTGTTCTAATAGCCTGGGTTGGGTGGGTGGGAAGATCCATGGCCACCTTTGCTCTTCTGCTGGTAGGGCTGACGTAACGGAGGAGGAGGAAGCTAGAACTTCTGTTGCTTAGCTGCCACTTGTGAGGAAGAAGAAGACTGAACTGCATCCCTGCTCCTCTTCTTTGAAGCCTCACACTTGAGTTGAGCACCTTCTTGCTTGAGGGCCATGTTATAGAATTGATCAAACTCAGTCAGCTCAAGAAGCACGAGAGCTAACTGCAGATCTTCTCTGAGGCCACCTTTGAATTGATAGATCATACTCTTTTCATCAAGATCATCTTGTTTAGTGAAGCGAGCAAATTTCTGAAACTGGATATTGTATTGATACACGGATATGCTGCCTTGATTGAGATTGTGGAACTCCTCATGCTTGCTCTCAGCAACACTTGTTGTAATATGATGAGCTTTGAAGTCTCGGCGGAAATCATCCCAGGTAATCACACGAGCTCCTATGGAATCTTTGTATTGTTGATACCAATCAATAGCTTGGTCCTTGAGTTGAAACGAAGCAAACTTGACAAAGTCCTCATGCCTGACATTGCTACATTCAAAATGCTTGCAGATGTCCACGAGCCAATCATCGGCGTCTGTGGCCTCGACATAGTTGTTGAAAGACTTCGGCTATTTTGCAAGGAACTGGTTGAGGGTAGCAAACTGAGGCTGATTGTTGAAATTCCCTTGGCCTTGATTTCCTTGGTTGCCTTGACCTTGGTTGTGCTCTTGCAAGAGTTGCAAAAGCATCTGGGTGTTAGCGTTGGTGGCTGCCATGACAGCTTGCCATGCCTCCGGAGGTTAAGGTGGTGGCGGATTCTGCCGCGTTGGAGGAGCCATCCTGAAGAGGGTGACATCCGTTAGAATCTTGATAGACAGATAGACAAGTTGAATCAATGGATAGAAATTGCAACATATAGTCTTCACAATAAACATTCGAACAAGGATTGAATGAATGAATTCCAAAGTAAACATAGCACGTCCATTAAGGTGAGAAGCCACTTAGATAAAAGTTGATGAATGAAGCAACAAGGTACGAATAGGAACAAATAAGTGGTAAGTATTACCCAAACACAAACCAAATATCCGCGGGAAGAAATACTAGAGCTACTTGGATTCCCACCTATAAGCTCCCGAAACTTTTTGGTTATGCAATCTGGTGTTGGGGATACATGGGAAGCATAATATCTCAACCAAACTAACAATCCCTACATCCAGCTGTATCCATCCTTCAACACATAACCAAGAAACCTTCAGAAATCATGTACCTCAACCTTCGAAAAGCATCCGTTATACGAGTTATGGCAATACTCCCGAACTCCCGCCCGAGTACTGGGTGGCGTCGAGGTTATCTCACCAACAACTGCATAAAAGAGATTTTCGATGTCGGCGAGCTCAGGTATTCCAGAACTGAAACGATAAAATTGTGACGACAACACCTCGGAGCTCAACTCCCCGGGACACTGCCACAACCCCTAAATGTCAGGAGGCACCAAGAACAATGTTCTCGTCACAAGAATATCAGAACGATTCCAAGATACCCGCATTATCCTAATTTTTTTGTGAAATTTGAGGAGAGGAAAGTCAAAACTTCTACATCAGGAGGCCTCACCAGAGCGATGAAGGGACTGAGGAGTAAAAAGAATCCTACTTTCCGATATATATAATCCTAAGACTCAAAACATTTTGTTCTAGACTCAACAACGTTAGCGATTCGATCAAGCAGGGGGCTCCTAAGTCGGGGATGGCTCTGATACCAACTTGTAACGACCATGATGCGGCTATATCTCCCACGTGTCGAGGCACGACTTAGAGGCATAACCGCATGGTGGTTTTGTCGCAAGAGGGATAATCTTCACACAATCCCATGTACTGAATAAGAAAGGGATAAATAGGCTTACAATCGCCACTTCACACAAATAACAAGTTAAACATACATCATCCATAGTACAATCAAGGTCTGTCTACGGAACCAAAATAAAGGAAGACAACCCCAAATGCTAGATCCCCAATCGTCCCAACTGGGCTCCACTACTGATCATCAGGAAACGAAACATAGTAATGACCAAGGTCCTCGTCGAACTCCCACTTGAGTTCGGTAGCATCACTTGCACTGGTATCATCGACACCTGCAACTGTTTGGAAGTATCCGTGAGTCACGAGGACTCAGCAATCTCACACCCATGGGATCAAGACTATTTAAGCTTATGGGTAGGGTAAGGTAATGAGGTGGAGCTGCAGCAAGCTCTAAGAAAATATGGTGGCTAACATACGCAAATAAGAGTAAGATGAGAAGCTACGCAACGGTCGAAAAGCTATAAGTGATCAAGAAGTGATCCTGAAACTACTTACGTTCAAACATAACCCAAGACCGTGTTCACTTCCCAGACTCCGCCAAAAAGAGACCATCACGGCTACACACGCGGTTGATTCATTTTAATTAAGTCAAGTGTCAAGTTATCTACAACCAAATATTAACAAATTCCCATCTGCCACATAACCGCGGGCATGGCTCTCGAAAGTTTATACCCTACAGGGGTGTCCCAACTTAGCCCATCACAAGCTCTCACGGTCAATGAAGGATATTCCTTCTCCCGAAAAGACCCGACCAGTCTCGAAACCCCGGTTACAAGACATTTCGACAATGGTAAAACAAGACTAGCAAAGCCGCCCGATGTGCCGACAAATCCTGATAGGAGTCGCACGTATCTCGTTCTCAAGGCACACCAGATGCGCCAGACGTCGGGTTGGCATAGACCCAGGTTGCCCAGGGGGCGCTGGACATCGCCCAGGTTGGACCAACACTCAAAGGAGCACTGGCCCGGGGGTTTAAAATAAAGATGACCCTCGGGCTCGCGAAAACCCAAGGGAAAAGGCTTAGGCCGTCAAATGTAAAACGAAGGTTGGGCCTTGCTGGAGGAGTTTTATTCAAAGCGATCTGTCAAGGGGGTCCCATAACCCCAACCGCGTAAGGAACGCAAAATCAAGGAACATAACTGATACGTCTCCAATATATATATATATATAATTTTTGATTGTTCCATGCTATTATATTATCAACCTTGGATGTTTTATATGCATTTATATGCTAGTTTATATGATTTTTGGGACTAACCTATTAATCCAGAGCCCAGTGCCAGTTTCTGTTTTTTCCTTGTTTTAGAGTATCACAGAAAAGGAAAATCAAACGGAGTCCAATTGACCTGAAACTTGACGGAACTTATTTTTGGACCAGAAGAAGCCAACGGAGTATCGGAGATGGACCAGGAAAGTCCCGGGCTACCCACGAGGGTGGGGGGCGCACCCACCCCCCTGGGAGCGCCCCCCTGCCTCATGGACAGCCTGGAGATCCACCGCCGTACTTCTTCCTCCTATATATACCCATATACCCTAAAAACTTTGAGGAACAGAATAGATCAGGAGTTCCGCCGCCAGAAGCCTCCGTAGCCACCAAAAACCAATCTAGACCCATTCCGGCACCCTGCCGGAGGGGGAATCCCTCTCCGGTGGCCATCTTCATCATCCCGGCACTCTCCATGACGAGGAGGGAGTAGTTCTCCCTCGAGGCTGAGGGTATGTACCAGTAGCTATGTGTTTGATCTCTCTCTCTCTCTCCTGTTCTTGAGGTGGTACGATCTTGATGTATCACGAGCTTTGCTATTATAGTTGGATCTTATGATGTTTCTCCCCCTCTACTCTCTTGTAATGGATTGAGTTTTCCCTTTGAAGTTATCTTATCGGATTGAGTCCTTAAGGATTTGAGAACACTTGATGTATGTCTTGCATGTGCTTATCTGTGGTGACAATGGGATATCACGTGATGCACTTGATGTATGTTTTGGTGATCAACTTGTGGGTTCCGCCCATGAACCTATGGATAGGGGTTGGCACACGTTTTCGTCTTGACTCTCCGGTAGAAACTTTGGGGCACTCTTTGAAGTTCTTTGTGTTGGTTTGAATAGATGAACCTGAGATTGTGTGATGCATATCGTATAATCATACCCACGGATACTTGAGGTGACAATGGAGTATCTAGGTGACATTAGGGTTTTGGTTGATTTGTGTCTTAAGGTGTTATTCTAGTACGAACTCTATGATAGATCGAACGGAAAGAATAGCTTCATGTTATTTTACTATGGACTCTTGAATAGATCGATCAGAAAGGATAACTTTGAGGTGGTTTTGTACCCTACCATAATCTCTTCGTTAGTTCTTTGCTATTAGTGACTTTGGAGTGACTCTTTGTTGCATGTTGAGGGATAGTTATATGATCCAATTATGTTATTATTGTTGAGAGAACTTGCACTAGTGAAATATGAACCCTAGGCCTTGTTTCAACGTATTGCAATACCGTTTGTGCTCATTTTTATCATTACTTACCTTGCTGTTTTTATATTTTCATATTACAAAAACCTTTATCTACCATCCATATACCACTTGTATCACCATCTCTTCGCTGAACTAGTGCACCTATACAATTTACCATTTTATTGGGTGTGTTGGGGACACAAGAGACTCTTTGTTATTTGGTTGCAGGGTTGCTTGAGAGAGACCATCTTCATCCTACGCCTCCTATGGATTGATAAACCTTAGGTCATCCACTTGAGGGAAATTTGATACTGTCCTACAAACCTCTGCACTTGGAGGCCCAACAACGTCTACAAGAAGAAGGTTGTGTAGTAGACATTAATAACACCGGTATGACGGAAACTAGGGCGGCAAGAGTGGAACAAAACACCAGGTAAAAGGCCGAGCCTTCCACCCTTTACCCAGTATATAGATGCATTAGATTAAAATAAGAGATATTTGTGATATCCCAACATGTCCATGTTCCAACATGGAGCAAACTTCAACTTCACCTGCAACTAAAAACGCTATAAGAGGGGCTGAGCAAAAGCGGTAACATAGCCAAACAACGGTTTGCTAGGAAGGTGGGTTAGAGGCTTGACATGTCAATATGGAAGGCATGATATAACAAGTGGTAGGTGATACGTCTCCAACATATCTATAATTTTTGATTGCTCCATGCTATATTATCTATTGTTTTGGACATTATTGGGCTTTATTATCCGCTTTTATATTATTTTTGGGACTAACCTATTAACCGGAGGCCCAGCCCAGAATTGCTGTTTTTTTGCCTATTTTAGGGTTTCGAAGAAAAGGAATATCAAACGGAGTCCAAACAGAATGAAACCTTCGGGAACATGATTTTCTCACCGAACATGATCCAGGAGACTTGGACCCTACGTCAAGCAACCAACAGGGAGGCAACGAGGTAGGGGGCGCGCCTCCCCCCCAGGCGTGCCCTCCACCCTCATGGGCCCCCTGTTGCTCCACCGACATACTCCTTCCTCCTATATATACCTACGTACCCCCAAATGATCAGATATAGAGCCAAAACCCTAATTCCACCACCGTAACTTTCTGTATCCACGACATCCCATATTGGGGCCTGTTCCGGAGCTCCGCCGGAGGGGGTATCCATCATGGAGGGCTTCTACATCAACACCATAGCCTCTTCGATGAAGTGTGAGTAGTTTACCTCAGACCTTCGGGTCCATAGTTATTAGCTAGATGGCTTCTTCTCTCTTTTTGGATCTCAATACAATGTTCTCCCCCTCTCTTGTGGAGATCTATTCGATGTAATCTTCTTTTTGCGGTGTGTTTGTTGAGACCGATGAATTGTGGGTTTATGATCAAGATTATCTATGAACAATATTTGAATCTTCTCTGAATTCTTTTATGTATGATTGATTATCTTTGCAAGTCTCTTCGAATTATCAGTTTGGTTTGGCCTACTAGATTGATCTTTCTTGCAATGGGAGAAGTGCTTAGTTTTGGGTTTAATCTTGCGGTGTCCTTTCCCAATGACAGTAGGGGCAGCAAGGCACGTATTGTATTGTTGCCATCGAGGATAACAAGATGTTTTTTTATCATATTGCATGAATTTATCCCTCTACATCATGTCATCTTGCTTAAGGCGTTACTCTGTTTTCACGAACTTAATACTCTAGATGCATGCTGGATAGCGGTCGATGAGTGGAGTAATAGTAGTAGATGCAGGCAGGAGTCGGTCTACTTGTCTCGGATGTGATGCCTATATACATGATCGTACCTAGATTTTCTCATAACTATGCTCATCCTTGGTTGCACGAACCCATTTATCTATCCGTGTGTGCGTTCCCGTGTGCCACATATTGCTATTGGTCTACTTGTTACACTTGCGGATTTGTGAATCTCTTTCAACATTATTGACTCTTGCTAACATTTTGCATCAAATTTTTGTGCCACTATCCTCACTGAGCTCCACCATAGCCTTATTTGTGTAGGTGTGAGAAACCGACAAAAATTGGTACCAATTGTGCTATTTCCTTGTCTACATTGGAGTGATCATTGATCCACTTTCAACTTAGGTCAAGGTACATGTGGTATTCGTTCTTCTCTTTCTCCCACTCATATTTGCTCGAGTCTTGTGATGGATAGGCAAAGCATTTCATCCTCGGTCTACAACAACAACTACGAGTTCGATGCCATGCAAAACTCCACCGACGCCAAGATGCAAGCTCAAATGTAGGAGATCAAAGGCCTCATGAAGTCCTACAAGCGGTCTTCCTCATCTTCGAGAAGACGCTCAAGAGCACATGCCTCCGAGCTACCATCTTCGGCAAGGTCACATCGGCATCGACACCATCACCACCATGAACGTGAAGGTCAAGAGCTCAACACCAACAACCGCTCAATGACTTCACCATCGCCCTTGGCATCTTCGCCAAGCGACTTCAAGGCATCTTCGCCTACGGACATACGACATCTTTGCCCACAAGCACTTCAAGAGAAGCTCCCCAAGCTCAAGTCCGTGACTTCCATGAGCTACTACAACCTCGACATCGACCATGAGATTCCTTTCTATGGGACTCTAGAAACCGAGGAGTATCTCGAGTGGGAGCATTTGATGGACGACTACCTCAAGCTACATCAAGTTCCTCCCGAAGAACAAGTGAAGTGCGCCACAAGGAACTTCCATGACTACGCGTCCACATGGTGGCTTCACGCACCTTCGGAGACCTACGACATGAGTTGGCCCAAGACGAAGAGAGCTTTGCGGCGAGAGTTTGTGCCCCCAACCTACACGGAACAACTTCAACGCTAATTGGAGAACACCATCCAAGGATCCAAGTCCATCGACGAGTACTTCAAGGAGATGAAGATTTCCTTGCGACGAGCCGGTGTGGACGACCACATTTCGATGAAGTTCCACTTCATGATGGGATTACACAACAACATCTCCAAGACGGTCTTCCTTGAGAACTACAAGTCCCTCGACGACAACTACATTGGTGCTCTCAAGGTGGAACAAGAACTCATGAAGGCCAAGGCTTCTCGACCCCAATCACACTTCTCGAAGACGAAGCTCCAAGAAGGTGAGCATGAGGATAGTACCACCAAGAAGTCCAAGCCCAACGACCTCCAAGACGATGCTCCCAAGTTCGACTTCACCACCATCCCTCTTTGTGGCATTGATGATGCCGAGTCTACTTTGACTCATTTTCACGATGGTGCGGCGACAAGTACGACTACGGAGACCCTCAAGGACCAAGCTTTGGAGGCGAGTGGCGAGGTGGCGAGAAAGTATGATGCTTCCATATTTGGAGGTGAGAGTGATGATGTGCCATCTTCGGCCTTCATCCACAGCGACGATGATGAGATGGTTGAGCATGAGATTTTCCCTTCGACCACGGCGACGTATGATGACTTGAGTGCTTTTGCCACCATATTGAGAGTGAGAGTGACTTCACCACTAGCCCCACATATTATGTGTTTCCACAATTCCCATGTGAGGAGAGCCACAACCCCCACCTCTTGAGTGAGATGAGTGACTCCACCATATGTGAGTTTGAGCGCACCTATTTTGAGGAAGTGAGTGAACCACCACATAGAGAGAGTGAGATAGTTGATAGGTCATGTGAGGCCGCTTTCAACACTAACAACTTGATCTCTACCTCTATTGTGTCTTCTCATTTGGTGCTATGTCCCATCTATGATGACGCGCCGATTCGTGATGACTTCGTCCTCCCTTTGGACAAGACAATGGCCATGGTGGAATGTGATGCACCCCCCACATGGTTCCATCAGGATGAAGATGACCACCATTTGGTCTTTCCCACCTCACCTACACCACATGAGTGGAATGACAAAGGTAACATAGGTGAAGGTGATGCTCTAGTCCCACTAGTGGACATTCTTGATGTTGATTGCTTGCATGATGTTGATCAACCTATTTCCATGTTTCATGCTAGTGTGACTTCCCCATGCAATGATTTACCCATTTAGGATGAGTATGATGATTTCCATGTGGAGTCTATTAGTTGTGATGCCATGTTACATAGGATTTCTTATGCTAATTCTCTCGGTCACATCATGTTTGCCAATCCGCTTGACTTGTCATATGCTATGCATGAGATCAATCATATGTCATATGTGCAATCTCTTCATAGTGACTATGCATATGCCATTTGAATGAACCCAATTTGCACATATGGCATAGATGACAAGCCCATGGTTATTGGTATTTGTTTTTCTTGTGATGATATTTATATGCTCCCTTTGCATCATTTATCTCATATGTCATGCCATGACTACCTAGCTTTGGATATGCATTGTTTTGGATGTTGTCCATTTTCTCCATATGATGTTTCCAATATTGCTCATGAGGAGACCCCCATAGTTTCCTCATACATTTTAGGAGATTTTGATTCATCCCATTCATTGCATGATCCCAATACTTATGTGCACAATATGCTCCCCATGAATACACATGATATTGATGTGCCATATATTTGTATGCTCAATTTGCATCCCCATCGTGTTATACACAATAACTATTCTTTCATGATGGATGACATGTTCTTATACCATGCATCAAATTTATTTGAGAAATGCTTCTCTTGTGCTAACTCTCACGTGCACATACACATCATGATGGATGATGTGTACATTTACCACACACACAATCTCTTTCGTTTGTGTCTCTTTTGTGTAGGTACCCACGAATTCTTGTCAACCTCGCAATCCCACGAGTTGACAAAACGAGCTCTAGAGAGCAACGATGATTTGGGATCCCATGGAGTGTCTTTCCGACCGCTCTCTTCACGCGAAGTCTTCGCACATTTCTTCTACATGACCCTCACTTGGCTATGGATTATGGTCCATTACCTATTCTATGCCCATCTTGCCATGTTCACTTTGCATGATATGTTCATTACTATGCCTTTGCCATGCATTCGTGACCCATGCTTTGCATTACACATGATGATTGATTCTCATACTTGTATGTGTATTTGCAAGCTTGGTGGAGATATTGCTTGTTATTTCCATGTTTGCTTTGTGCCCCATGCCTATGATTATACTATGATCTTGCTTTGTGTTCGTGCTTGCGATATGTCATGTGCATTGCCTATGCCTATTATTTACTCACATGACATGATTGCCATGATTTACTCTAGTATGTTGCATCTTCGCACTACTAGCTTACAGAACTTGATTACTATGATTGCTTATGTTGCATCACCAATGATTCATACTTGCTCATTTCATGCGGTTGATGACAACCATCTACATGCTTTGCACGACATGATTGTTATTGCTTCTTGTCATATCTCTCCATATGTTGCCTCTCTCATGCTAGATGATTTGCCATGTATTGAGTGCAATTATGCCTTTAGTCTTGATAATGAGTTAGCCCCCATAGCATTCTCGCATATATTTGGAGATTTTGACATTTCTCTTGTGAAGCATGCTTGTCTTACCTCTTTGGACCATATACCTAGTGCCATGAATATTGCTGTTGTTGCATCATATTATTCATGCACTTGTGCTTCTAATGGTTATGTGCAAGAGAAGAGAACCATCATGATGGATGATGTGTTTATCTACCATGCGCATACATTCTTTCTTTTGTTGTGTGCATGTGTAGGATACTTGGACTTCGTGTCAACTTCCACTTCACATGAGTTGACCATCCGAGCTCTTGAGAGCGAACCACCTTCTACCACAACGATTCTACATCGCACTTGCTTGTACTTCAGCATTGTGAAGCACGCACAAGAACATGCTTTCAAGGTGATATCCTTCTCTTTTGAGAACCCCCAAACCATGAGCATGCATATTGTGGATCATACTACTTGTGTTGCTTGCACCATGCGACTTATTTGTCATCTTGGACCCCTTGCTTGCGCACATGTTAGAGATCTTGCTTCCACTTGTCATTTTCACAATTCCATGCATCATGATATATATGCCTTGTGTGTTGCATCCAATTCTTGGATTACTTGCTCCTATCACATGTTTGGTTGCAACATCACTTCACATATGCCATGTCCCATTGACTGCTACATGCTTGCCTTGATTGCCTCACACATGATGAACATTTGCTCTTTCCATTGTGTTGAGTGCCACACGATATTCACTACACCCAATGCACATTATGCTTGGATTGTCTTGCACTTGACCCATGTGTTTAGACACTTAATTTTATTTGGTGTTGTGAATGATTCCTATGCCTACCATAGACCTTTCATTGAGCAATTTGTGAATGCTTGCTATGAACTTGAGGTAGATGCTTCTTCTCTTGTCACACATATTTGCATAACTACCTCGCATTCACATGTTTGTCCCCATGATTTCTTTGCTTGTGCTAGATTGATATGCTTACATGCCATGTCACAATCCATTGTCACACCATATGCTTTGAATGATGACGGCACTTGTTTGGTGACTCACCTATCGAATGCTTGGTTTTGCACTAACGCTAACCACATTTGTTTTTCCAAGTGTTTGTTGTCTTTGCTATTTTTGAAGGAATCCCAAGATGGTGCGACATTGGAGAGTGCCCATTTCGAGCTTCAAGATGACGAGAACTTGGTGGTCGACCACTCCTACACGGCGACGCCATCTCTTTCCCATGGTGATTTGTATTTCGATCCGAGGTCAGATCTTTCCCAAGGGAGGGGAGATGATGCGGAGCATCCTATGGACATCACCATGTCAAGAGTCCGTTTGGCAAGTGACACGTGCGACATCTACTTCACATACATAAAGGTGAATCATCTCCTTTACACGTGCTCACTTGACCCTTTCGAGGATGGTATACTACTTAAAACTTCTCCCGTGTGCATGCATAGGTATTGTCGGAGCTTCACGGATGTTGAGGAGGAGTGCAAGCCCCAAGGAACAACTACACCATCCATGAGGGAAGCATGGAAGCGACAACAAAAGAAGACGGAGAAATGCTCCCAGGCCCCGGACATCCGGCCTCGCCAGCCCGGACATCTGGCCGTTCTCGAGCCCCCAGACATCCGGCTCCCAGCCCGGAAATCCGGCCCCTCCAAACCCGAGAGCAACAAGTGCCACCACTCCAGCCTGGACATCTGGCCTCCCCAGCCCGGATATCCGGCATCGCCTGAAAGCCCGGACATCCGGCCCGACCAGCCCGAACATCCGGCCTCCCCTGTTTGCGCACAGTGAAGGGCCAAGGCCCGTGTATCCCTTCTCCCCCCTAGACTATATATACTCCACCTCGTCCAACTTTCTAGGGTTAGCATTGGTTTAGCTCATATTTAGAGATAGAGCTACGCTCATCCACATCGGATCTACTCCTCGTGAGAGACCGCAGCCTCTTTGGAGAAGATCCCTTTGGATTCAAGACCTCCTTTTGGAGAAGATCCCTTTGGATTCAAGACCTCCTTTTGGAGAAGATCCCCCAAGAGGATTCAAGACCCCTCTTCAGGGAAGAACATCAAGACCTCCTCACGGAGAAGACCAGTTACCGTGTATCGTCCTTAGTTGTTCGTGGACCGTGTATCGTTCTATGTATCCGAGGATCTAGCACATGTGTGATCATTCTTGTTTGTTTTAGTGTTTCTCTCGTGATTCCCCTCGTGATTCCCCTCGTTTCCCCCCTTGTGTTCCTCGTGTTCTTCACGGGATCTGCTCCTTTCATGAAAGATTGGGCCACTAGGGTTCTACCCTACATCAAAGTAGCACCATGATATTCATGATAGAGAGTCTCTCATTTCGTCACTTTCATATACTAGTGGGAATTTTTCATTATAGAACTTGGCTTGTATATTCCAATGATGGGCTTCCTCAAAATGCCCTAGGTCTTCATGAGCAAGCGAGTTGGATGCACACCCACTTAGTTTATTTTTGAGCTTTCATATACTTATAGCTCTAGTGCATCCGTTGCATGGCAATCCCTGCTCACTCACATTGATATCTATTGATGGGCATCTCCATAGCCCGTTGATACGCCTAGTTGATGTGAGACTATCTTCTCCCTTTTTTGTCTTCTCCACAACCACCATTCTATTCCACATATAGTGCTATATCCATGGCTCACGCTCATGTATTGTGTGAAGATTGAAAAAGTTTGAGAATGTCAAAAGTATGAAACAATTGCTTGGCTTGTCATCGGGGTTGTGCATGATTTAAATACTTTGCGTGGTGAAGATAGAGCATAGCCAGACTATATGATTTTGTAGGAATAACTTTCTTTGGCCATGTTATTTTGAGAAGACATGATTGCTTTGTTAGTATGCTTGAAGTATTATTATTTTTATGTGAATATTAAACTTTTATCTTGAATCTTTCGGATCTGAATATTCATACCACAATTAAGAAGAATTACATTAAAATTATGCCAAGTAGCATTCCACATAAAAATTCTATTTTTATCATTTACCTACTCGAGGACGAGCAGGAATTAAGCTTGGGGATGCTTGATACGTCTCCAACGTATCTATAATTTTTGATTGCTCCATGCTATATTATCTATTGTTTTGGACATTATTGGGCTTTATTATCCACTTTTATATTATTTTTGGGACTAACCTATTAACTGAAGGCCCAGCCTAGAATTGCTGTTTTTTTTTGCCTATTTTAGGGTTTTGAGGAAAAGGAATATCAAACGGAGTCCAAACCGAATGAAACCTTCGGGAACGTGATTTTCTCACCGAACATGATCCAGGAGACTTGGACCCTACGTCAAGCAACCAACAGGGAGGCCACGAGGTAGGGGGCGCGCCTACCCCCCAGGCGCGCCCTCCACCCTTGTGGGCCCCCTGTTGCTCCACCGACATACTCCTTCCTCCTATATATACCTACGTACCCCCAAACGATCAGATACAGAGCCAAAACCCTAATTCCACCGCCGTAACTTTCTGTATCCAAGACATCCCATCTTGGGGCCTGTTCCGGAGCTCCGCCGGAGGGGGTATCCTGTGACGCCCCAAGACCGGAGCTTTAGATGCCTTCCAGGGTTTCCGGGTTTCGTTGTGTGATTTGTTTGGTTCGTTGCATCATGTGCATTGCATCATGTCATCATGCCATCATCTCATAAATCTTTTGCAACTCAACTAAATAAATTGCATGGATCTTCGGTCCATTTAAATCGAGGGAATTCACATGGTGATTCTCTTTATAACATATCCTCCCAATATTAGGGAGCTAAATAAAAAATTTCCATTCGTTTGTATTTACCGCAAACACACTTGCAAAATATCCCAATGCCTTCGTTATCTTAATTCTCGATCTCCAACATGGCCATATATTTCTTTCATCATATTTCGGAGCTCCACCAAAAATCCGAACATTTTTGGACACCTCTATTTCCTAGCCCTTGTTCAAACCATTTGATTTAAACTCAAATGACTTTGAATTAAATCCTTGCAATCATGCCTCTCCTATTTTTCTTGGAACAAGCATATTTTTGTGAGTTCGGGAAAATTATCCCCATGCTCAAAATCCTTCCCTAACCCTCTCTTTCTTTTCCTCTCTCAAATTTCTTTTCTATTAAGGTTTAAGTTTTTAAAGAGAGAGGGAGAAGAGAGCCCAGACCAACCTCCCACGCCGGCCCAACCTCCCCTAGGCCCAACAGCCCCTACCTAACCCTAAACCTCTCCCTGGCCTGACCCCCATCTCCCTCGCATCTTCCCAGCGCCGCCAGGAGTGCCCGCGCCCACAGCCATCTCCCTCGATCCCATCTTCCCTCCCTCACGTTTCTCTCTTTCACTCGATCCCGCACGTCTCCCCCTCCTCCTCTTGCGCCACCAGAGGAGACCCTCTCCTCGATCCTCACCCTAACCTTGGCTCTGCCATGCCGGCCTGCGACGCCACCGCCGAGCACCACCAGGACCACGCCGGCCTCTCCTCCTTCCTCGACGTGCCTCTGCATCTGGCCGTCGCCAGCGAGAAGCTCCCTTCCTTCGTCCATGGCAGCCGCCGCTCCTGCCAAGTCCCTCGTCCGGATCCGTCAAGCCACCGGAGTGCTGCGCACCTCGCCCTCGCGTCTCCTGCGCTCCTCGTCGTCCTGACATGGCGCCCGCATCTCCCATCGTACTGCACCAACGGCACCTCCAACGAGCCCTTCCTCTGCCGGTCACCGCCGATGACTAGCAGCTGCAGATGGCAGCAGTGCCGCCCCAGTGCACCTCGTCGCCGGAGAACCACCAGCACGACACCAACAACGAGCCCACCTCCTCCTTCCATTCCCCGTCGCCCCTGCCCCAGTTGCAGCCATGGCGCCACCACCTCTATCTCCAGCCGCCCCTGTAGCTCCTCCTCCACCTCGCCTATGCGACCTCCCCTGACGCTCCGTGCGTCCGGCCGGAGTCAAACCCTCCTGCCGAGTACCACCGCCCCGAGTCTTTGGCCTTGCTTCGTTTTGGATTGAGACCGAGGCGAGACCGCCATGATGCATCCTGGTGTCACCGTAGACACGTGCACGACTACATGGAGACCCGCCAAGACCGACTACGATGCCCGAACGAGCACTGTTTTTGCGGATTGCGCCAAGTTCCACTACCGTCCACCCTCAAGACCACAAGTACCCCTTCGGATATGCAAAGGTCGACTACGCCCGGGTGATGCGACAAGCCCTGACAATGTGTACATCTACTCCGTCAAGACTGGACCGACAAGACCCCAACGTCATGTGTACAACGACCGTCGCCGAAGACCCGGATAGCAAAACGTCAAGTACCATGACCGAAGAACGCCATGTACCTCTCCGAAAAATGAAGATGTACCACTACGTCCGTAGACCTCGAACCCGTCAAGTCCGACAACGATTGTACACAACTACCGACAACGTGCATGTTGCCAAGTACACTCTCCTGATCGTCATGTTCGACTACCGATAAACATGTACCAATACCATCGCCGAGATCGCGAGAACCTCTACCGTCGACCCTAGAGCATGAGAGAACGACTACTTCCACTACTAAAGTCCTGAGAACGTCTACTTCCCCTTCTCCGCTTCGAACTTGATCCGTTCCGATAATGCATGCTCCGAAAGGTATAACCGCCGAGACGACCGCCCGTGAACTAATGCATGTGTGATGTATGAGATGCTCGTGCTTGCTCCATGCTCGAATTGTCGATGCACGTTGCCCCTCTTTTGCCTTGTTACCGTCGTCTCGTGGGACACCCGGTATCCGGGATCACTCCCCGTCACTCTTGCACGTTTCGCGCACCCGCACTTGTTCCTTTGCACTAGCATCTCATTTGAGTTGCCGGATCACCGAAATGTTGCCATGGTAACATTTCTGTTTTGCCACCGTGGCACCCCTTTTCCTTCCGCCATGGCGACAAATGCCTCATATCTTGTCATGTGTACTTTTCCTTAAAACTTGCATTAACTTGCACATGTCATCCGCATCATGATAACAACTTCAAGATTGGTTAAAATTGTTGTTTGCATTAAATTACTAATGCATATGGGGATTTACCGGGTTTGTTGTTTATTATACCCGGCCCCATTTAAATTGTTTAGATGGTATAGTTTTGTTATGTATCATTTCTTGACATGCTTGACAACATTTAATATTGGTGAGTACATAAACGAGATCGAACTAAATAACTTGAATGTGGTGTTCCGTCAATATGCAACCCGTTGCATATTGAGCTCCACTTAATTTGTAGTTTTGGTTGTTGCACTTTGCCATGTCATGCATATTTAAACCGTACATGCATCATACTTGGTTGTGCATCATGCCATGCTTATGTGATGGTTGTTTACCATGTTGTTTGCTTCTTTCCGATGTTGCTTCTTCGGGTTAGTTCCATTAATGTCGCATTTGTGAGGATCTGTTCGACTACGTCCGTTTGTCTTCTTCATGGACTCGTTCTTCTCCCTTGCGGGATCTCAGGCAAGATGACCATACCCTCGAAATCACCTCTAACTTTGCTTGCTAGTTGCTCGCTCTTTTGCTATGCCTATGCTGCGATACCTACCACTTGCTTATCATGCCTCCCATATTGTTGAGCCAAGCCTCTAACCCACCTTGTCCTAGCAAACCGTTGTTTGGCTATGTTACCGCTTCGCTCAGCCCCTCTTATAGCGTTGTTAGTTGCAGGTCAAGTTTGGAGTTTGTTCCATGTTGGAACATGGATATTTTGTTAGGATATCACAATATCTTTTATATAATTAATGCATCTATATACTTGGTAAAGGGTGGAAGGCTCGGCCTTATGCCTGGTGTTTTGTTCCACTCTTGTCGCCCTAGTTTCCGTCATATTGGTGTTATGTTCCCGGATTTTGCGTTCCTTACGTGGTTGGGTTATAATGGGAACCCCTTGACAGTTCACCTTGAATAAAACTCCTCCAACAAGGCCCAACATTGGTTTTCCATTCGCCACCTAGCCTCTTTTTACCTTGGGTTAGGCCAGCCCAAGGGTCATCTTTATTTTTTAAGCCCCCCGGGCCAGTGCTTGTCTAAGTGTTGGTCCAACCGAGCGATGTCCAGAGCTACAAGGGGAAACTCTGGGCTGGCCCACCCGACGTCTTACTCATCCGGTGTGCCTTGAGAACGAGATATGTGCAGCTCCTATCGGGATTTGTCGGCACATCTGGGTGGTCTTGCTGGTCTTGTTTTACCATTGTCGAAATGTCTTGTAACCGGGATTCCAAGTCTGATTGGGTCTTCCCGCTAGAAGGCATATCCTTCGTTGACCGTGAGAGCTTGTGATGGGCTAAGTTGGGACACCCCTGCAGGGATTTGAACTTTCGAAAGCCGTGCCCGTAGTTGTGGGCAGATGGGAATTTGTTAACGTCCGATTGTAGAAAACCTAAAGTTGGCCTTAATTAAAATACATAAACCGCGTGTGTAACCGTGATGGTCTCTTTCCGGCGGAGTCCGGGAAGTGAACACGGTGTTGGAGTAATGCTTGACGTAGGTTGTTCTAGGATCACTTCTTGATCATAGTTGTTCGACCGTGCTTTTGCCTTCTCTTCTCGCTCTCATTTGCGTATGTTAGCCACCATATATGCTAGTCGCTTGCTGCAGCTCCACCTCATACCTTTTACCCTTCCTATAAGCTTAAATAGTCTTGATCGCGAGGGTGTGAGATTGCTGAGTCCCCGTGACTCACATATACTTCCAAAACCAGTTTGCAGGTGCTAATGTTACCGAGCAGGTGACGCAACCAAGCTCAAGGAGGAGTTCGATGAAGATCTTGTCCTTTGTGTTGTTTCGTTCTAGTTGATCAGTAGTGGAGCCCAGTTGGGGTCGATCGGGGATCTGTGTAGCATTTGGGGTAGTCTTCTTTTATTTTGGTTCCGTAGTCGGGCCATGATTGTATCTGGTTGATGTAATGCTTTATTCATGTATTTCTGTGAAGTGGCGATTGTAAGCCAACTATGTATCTCTTTCCCTTATGTATTACATGGGTTGTGTGAAGATTACCTCACTTGCGACATTGCTTTCAATGCGGTTATGCCTCTAAGTCGTGCTTCGACACGTGGGAGATATATCCGCATCGAGGGCGTTACATATCCACAGCCTCTCCGATGAAGTGTGAGTAGTTTACCTCAGACCTTCGGGTCCATAGTTATTAGCTAGATGGCTTCTTCTCTCTTTTTGGATCTCAATACAATGTTCTCCCCTCTCTTGTGGAGATCTATTCGATGTAATCTTCTTTTTGCGGTGTGTTTGTTGAGACCGATGAATTGTGGGATTATGATCAAGATTATCTATGAACAATATTTGAATCTTCTCTGAATTCTTTTATGTATGATTGATTATCTTTGCAAGTCTCTTCGAATTATCAGTTTGGTTTGGCCTACTAGATTGATCTTTCTTGCAATGGGAGAAGTGCTTAGCTTTGGGTTCAATCTTGTGGTGTCCTTTCCCAATGACAATAGGGGCAGCAAGGCACATATTGTATTGTTTCCATCGAGGATAACAAGATGTTTTTTATCATATTGCATGAATTTATCCCTCTACATCATGTCATCCTGTTGGTTTTAGTGTTTCTCTCGTGTTTCCCCTCGTGATTCCCCTCGTTTCCCCCCTTGTGTTCTCGTGTTCTTCGCGGGATCCACTCCTTTCGTGAAAGATCGGGCCACTAGGGTTCTACCCTACATCAAAGTAGCACCATGATATTCATGATAGAGAGTCTCTCATTTCGTCACTTTCATATACTAGTGGGAATTTTTCATTATAGAACTTGGCTTGTATATTCCAATGATGGGCTTCCTCAAAATGCCCTAGGTCTTCATGAGCAAGCGAGTTGGATGCACACCCACTTAGTTTATTTTTGAGCTTTCATATACTTATAGATCTAGTGCATCCGTTGCATGGCAATCCTTGCTCATTCACATTGATATCTATTGATGGGCATCTCCATAGCCCGTTGATACGCCTAGTTGATGTGAGACTATCTTCTCCCTTTTTTGTCTTCTCCACAACCACCATTCTATTCCACATATAGTGCTATATCCATGGCTCACGTTCATGTATTGTGTGAAGATTGAAAAAGTTTGAGAATGTCAAAAGTATGAAACAATTGCTTGGCTTGTCATCGGGGTTGTGCATGATTTAAATACTTTGCGTGGTGAAGATAGAGCATAGCTAGACTATATGATTTTGTAGGGATAACTTTCTTTGGCCATGTTATTTTGAGAAGACATGATTGCTTTGTTAGTATGCTTGAAGTATTATTATTTTTATGTGAATATTAAACTTTTATCTTGAATCTTTCGGATCTGAATATTCATACCACAATTAAGAAGAATTACATTAAAATTATGCCAAGTAGCATTCCACATAAAAATTCTATTTTTATCATTTACCTACTCGAGGACAAGCAGGAATTAAGCTTGGGGATGCTTGATATCTCTCCAACGTATCTATAATTTTTGATTGCTCCATGCTATATTATCTATTGTTTTGGACATTATTGGGCTTTATTATCCACTTTTATATTATTTTTGGGACTAACCTATTAACCGAAGGCCCAGCCCAGAATTGCTGTTTTTTTGCCTATTTTAGGGTTTTGAAGAAAAGGAATATCAAACGGAGTCCAAACCGAATGAAACCTTCGGGAACGTGATTTTCTCACCGAACATGATCCAGGAGACTTGGACCCTACGTCAAGCAACCAACAGGGAGGCCACGAGGTAGGGGGCGCGCCTACCCCCCAGGCGCGCCCTCCACCCTCGTGGGCCCCCTGTTGCTCCACCGACATACTCCTTCCTCCTATATATACCTACGTACCCCCAAACGATCAGATACAGAGCCAAAACCCTAATTCCACCGCCGTAACTTTCTGTATCCAAGACATCCCATCTTGGGGCCTGTTCCGGAGCTCCGCCGGAGGGGGTATCCTATGACGCCCCAAGACCGGAGCTTCAGATGCCTTCCAGGGTTTCCGGGTTTCGTCGTGTGATTTGTTTGGTTCGTTGCATCATGTGCATTGCATCATGTCATCATGCCATCATCTCATAAATCTTTTGCAACTCAACTAAATAAATTGCATGGATCTTCGGTCCATTTAAATCGAGGGAATTCACATGGTGATTCTCTTTATAACATATCCTCCCAATATTAGGGAGCTAAATAAAAAATTTCCATTCGTTTGGATTTACCGCAAACACACTTGCAAAATATCCCAATGCCTTCGTTATCTTAATTCTCGGTCTCCAACATGGCCATATATTTCTTTCATCATATTTCGGAGCTCCACCAAAAATCTGAACATTTTTGGACACGTCTATTTCCTAGCCCTTGTTCAAACCATTTGATTTAAACTCAAATGACTTTGAATTAAATCCTTGCAATCATGCCTCTCCTATTTTTCTTGGAACAAGCATATTTTTGTGAGTTCGGGAAAATTATCCCCATGCTCAAAATCCTTCCCTAACCCTCTCTTTCTTTTCCTCTCTCAAATTTATTTTCTATTAAGGTTTAAGTTTTTAAAGAGAGAGGGAGAAGAGAGCCCAGACCAACCTCCCACGCCGGCCCAACCTCCCCTAGGCCCAACAGCCCCTACCTAACCCTAAACCTCTCCCTGGCCTGACCCCCATCTCCCTCGCATCTTCCCAGCGCCGCCAGGAGTGCCCGCGCCCACAGCCATCTCCCTCGATCCCATCTTCCCTCCCTCGCGTTTCTCTCTTTCAGTCGATCCCGCACGTCTCCCCCTGCTCCTCTTGCGCCACCAGAGGAGACCCTCTCCTCGATCCTCACCCTAACCTTGGCTCTGCCATGCCGGCCTGCGACGCCACCGCCGAGCACCACCAGGACCACGCCGGCCTCTCCTCCTTCCTCGACGTGCCTCTGCATCTGGCCGTCGCCAGCGAGAAGCTCCCCTCCTTCGTCCATGGCAGCCGCCGCTCCTGCCAAGTCCCTCGTCCGGATCCGTCAAGCCACCGGAGTGTTCCGCACCTCGCCCTCGCGTCTCCTACGCTCCTCGTCGTCCTGACATGGCGCCCGCATCTCCCATCGTACTGCAGCAACGGCACCTCCTGCGAGCTCTTCCTCTGCCGGTCGTCGCCGATGACTAGCAGCTGCAGATGGCAGCAGTGCCGCCCCGGTGCACATCGTCGCCGGAGAACCACCAGCACGACACCAACAACGAGCCCACCTCCTCCGTCCATTCCCCGTCGCCCCTGCCCCAGTTGCAGCCATGGCGCCACCACCTCTATCTCCAGCCGCCCCTACAGCTCCTCCTCCACCTCGCCTATGCGACCTCCCCTGACGCTCCGTGCGTCCGGCCGGAGTCAAACCCTCCTGCCGAGTACCACCGCCCCGAGTCTTTTGCCTTGCTTCGTTTTGGATTGAAGACCGAGGCGAGACCGCCATGATGCATCCTGGTGTCACCGTAGACACGTGCACGACTACATGGCAACCCGCCAAGACCGACTATGATGCCCGAACGAGCACTGTTTTTGCGGATTGCGCCAAGTTCCACTACCGTCCACCCTCAAGACCACAAGTACCCCTTCGGATATGCCAAGGTCGACTACGCCCGGGTGATGCGACAAGCCCTGACAACGTGTACATCTACTCCATCAAGACCGGACCGACAAGACCCCAACGTCATGTGTACAATGACCGTCGCCGAAGACCCGGATAGCAAAACGTCAAGTACCATGACCGAAGAACGCCATGTACCTCTCCGAAAAATGAACATGTACCACTACGTTCGTAGACCTCGAACCCGTCAAGTCCGACAACGATTGTGCACAACTACCGACGACGTGCATGTTGCCAAGTACACTCTCCGGATCGTCATGTTCGACTACCAATAAACATGTACCAGTACCGTCGCCGAGATCGCGAGAACCTCTACCGTCGACCCTAGAGCATGAGAGAACGACTACTTCCACTACTAAAGTCCTGAGAACGTCTACTTCCTCTTCTCTGCTTCGAACTTGATCCGTTCTTATAATGCATGCTCCGAAAGGTATAACCGCTGAGACGACCGCCCGTGAACTAATGCATGTGTGATGTATGAGATGCTCGTGCTTGCTCCATGCTCAAATTTTCAATGCACGTTGCCCCCCTTTTGCCTTGTTACCGTCATCTCGTGGGACACCCGGTATCCGGGATCACTCCCCGTCACTCTTGCACGTTTCGCGCACCCGCACTTGTTCCTTTGCACTAGCATCTCATTTGAGTTGCCGGATCACCGGAATGGTGCCATGGTAACATTTCCGTTTTGCCGCCGTGGCACCCCTTTTCCTTCCGCCATGGCCACAAATGCCTCATATCTTGTCATGTGTACTTTTCCTTAAAACTTGCATTAACTTGCACATGTCATCCGCATCATGATAACAACTTCAAGATTGGTTAAAATTGTTGTTTGCATTAAATTACTAATGCATATGGGGATTTACCGGGTTTGTTGTTTATTATACCCGGCCCCATTTAAATTGTTTAGATGGTATAGTTTTGTTATGTATCATTTCTTGACATGCTTGACAACATTTAATATTGGTGAGTACATAAACGAGATCGAACTAAATAACTTGAATGTGGTGTTCCGTCAATATGCAACCCGTTGCATATTGAGCTCCACTTAATTTGTAGTTTTGGTTGTTGCACTTTGCCATGTCATGCATATTTAAACCGTACATGCATCATACTTGGTTGTGCATCATGCCATGCTTATGTGATGGTTGTTTACCATGTTGTTTGCTTCTTTCCGATGTTGCTTCTTCGGGTTAGTTCCTTTAATGTCGCATTTGTCAGGATCTGTTCGACTACGTCCGTTTGTCTTCTTCATGGACTCGTTCTTCTCCCTTACGGGATCTCAGGCAAGATGACCATACCCTCGAAATCACCTCTATCTTTGCTTGCTAGTTGCTCGCTCTTTTGCTATGCCTATGTTGCGATACCTACCACTTGCTTATCATGCCTCCCATATTGTTGAGCCAAGCCTCTAACCCACCTTGTCCTAGCAAACCGTTGTTTGGCTGTGTTACCGCTTCGCTCAGCCCCTCTTATAGCGTTGTTAGTTGCAGGTGAAGTTTGGAGTTTGTTCCATGTTGGAACATGGATATTTTGTTAGGATATCACAATATCTTTTATATAATTAATGCATCTATATACTTGGTAAAGGGTGGAAGGCTCGGCCTTATGCCTGGTGTTTTGTTCCACTCTTGCCGCCCTAGTTTCCGTCATATCGGCGTTATGTTCCCGGATTTTGCGTTCCTTACGTGGTTGGGTTATAATGGGAACCCCTTGACAGTTCGCCTTGAATAAAACTCCTCCAGCAAGGCCCAACATTGGTTTTACCATTCGCCACCTAGCCTCTTTTTACCTTGGGTTAGGCCAGCCCAAGGGTCATCTTTATTTTTTAAGCCCCCCGGGCCAGTGCTTGTCTAAGTGTTGCTCCAACCGAGCGATGTCCGGAGCTACAAGGGGAAACTCTGGGCGGGCCCACCCGACGTCTTACTCATCCGGTGTGCCCTGAGAACGAGATATGTGCAGCTCCTATCGGGATTTGTCGGCACATCTGGGTGGTCTTGCTGGTCTTATTTTACCATTGTCAAAATGTCTTGTAACCGGGATTCCAAGTCTGATTGGGTCTTCCCGCTAGAAGGCATATCCTTCGTTGACCGTGAGAGCTTGTGATGGGCTAAGTTGGGACACCCCTGCAGGGATTTGAACTTTCGAAAGCCGTGCCCGCGGTTATGGGCAGATGGGAATTTGTTAATGTCCGATTGTAGAAAACCTAAAGTTGACCTTAATTAAAATACATAAACCGCGTGTGTAACCGTGATGGTCTCTTTCTGGTGGAGTCCGGGAAGTGAACACGGTGTTGGAGTAATGCTTGACGTAGGTTGTTCTAGGATCACTTCTTGATCATAGTTGTTCGACCGTGCTTTTGCCTTCTCTTCTCGCTCTCATTTGCGTATGTTAGCCACCATATATGCTAGTCGCTTGCTGCAGCTCCACCTCATACCTTTTACCCTTCCTATAAGCTTAAATAGTCTTGATCGCGAGGGTGTGAGATTGCTGAGTCCCCGTGACTCACATATACTTCCAAAACCAGTTTGCAGGTGCTGATGTTACCGAGCAGGTGACGCAACCAGGCTCAAGGAGGAGTTCGATGAAGATCTTGTCCTTTGTGTTGTTTCGTTCTAGTTGATCAGTAGTGGAGCCCAGTTGGGGTCGATCGGGGATCTGTGTAGCATTTGGGGTAGTCTTCTTTTATTTTGGTTCCGTAGTCGGGCCATGATTGTATCTGGTTGATGTAGTGCTTTATTCATGTATTTCTGTGAAGTGGCGATTGTAAGCCAACTATGTATCTCTTTCCCTTATGTATTACATGGATTGCGTGAAGATTACCTCACTTGCGACATTGCTTTCAATGCGGTTATGCCTCTAAGTCGTGCTTCGACATGTGGGAGATATATCCGCATCGAGGGCGTTACATATCCACAGCCTCACCGATGAAGTGTGAGTAGTTTACCTCAGACCTTCGGGTCCATAGTTATTAGCTAGATGGCTTCTTCTCTCCTTTTGGATCTCAATACAATGTTCTCCCCCTCTCTTGTGGAGATCTATTCGATGTAATCTTCTTTTTTGCGGTGTGTTTGTTGAGACCGATGAATTGTGGGTTTATGATCAAGATTATCTATGAACAATATTTGAATCTTCTCTGAATTCTTTTATGTATGATTGATTATCTTTGCAAGTCTCTTCGAATTATCAGTTTGGTTTGGCCTACTAGATTGATCTTGCTTGCAATGGGAGAAGTGCTTAGCTTTGGGTTCAATCTTGTGGTGTCCTTTCCCAGTGATAGTAGGGGCAGCAAGGCACGTATTGTATTGTTGCCATCGAGGATAACAAGATGTTTTTTTTATCATATTGCATGAATTTATCCCTCTACATCATGTCATCCTGTTGGTTTTAGTGTTTCTCTCGTGTTTCCCCTCATGATTCTCCTTGTTTTCCCCCTTGTGTTCCTCGTGTTCTTCGCGGGATCCGCTCCTTTCGTGAAAGATCGGGCCACTAGGGTTCTACCCTACATCAAAGTAGCACCATGATATTCATGATAGAGAGTCTCTCATTTCGTCACTTTCATATACTAGTGGGAATTTTTCATTATAGAACTTGGCTTGTATATTCCAATGATGGGCTTCCTCAAAATGCCCTAGGTCTTCATGAGCAAGCGAGTTGGATGCACACCCACTTAGTTTATTTTTGAGCTTTCATATACTTATAGATCTAGTGCATCCATTGCATGGCAATCCCTGCTCATTCACATTGATATCTATTGATGGGCATCTCCATAGCCCGTTGATACGCCTAGTTGATGTGAGACTATCTTCTCCCTTTTTTGTCTTCTCCACAACCACCATTCTATTCCACATATAGTGCTATATCCATGGCTCACGTTCATGTATTGTGTGAAGATTGAAAAAGTTTGAGAATGTCAAAAGTATGAAACAATTGCTTGGCCTGTCATCGGGGTTGTGCATGATTTAAATACTTTGCATGGTGAAGATAGAGCATAGCTAGACTATATGATTTTGTAGGGATAACTTTCTTTGGCCATGTTATTTTGAGAAGACATGATTGCTTTGTTAGTATGCTTGAAGTATTATTATTTTTATGTGAATATTAAACTTTTATCTTGAATCTTTCGGATCTGAATATTCATACCACAATTAAGAAGAATTACATTAAAATTATGCCAAGTAGCATTCCACATAAAAATTCTATTTTTATCATTTACCTACTCGAGGACGAGCAGGAATTAAGCTTGGGGATGCTTGATACGTCTCCAACGTATCTATAATTTTTGATTGCTCCATGCTATATTATCTATTGTTTTGGACATTATTGGGCTTTATTATCCACTTTTACATTATTTTTGGGACTAACCTATTAACCGAAGGCCCAGCCCAGAATTGCTGTTTTTTGCCTATTTTAGGGTTTTGAAGAAAAGGAATATCAAACGGAGTCCAAACCGAATGAAACCTTCGGGAACGTGATTTTCTCACCGAACATGATCCAGGAGACTTGGACCCTACGTCAAGCAACCAACAGGGAGGCCACGAGGTAGGGGGCGCGCCTACCCCCCAGGCGTGCCCTCCACCCTCATGGGCCCCCTGTTGCTCCACCGACATACTCCTTCCTCCTATATATACCTACGTACCCCCAAACGATCAGATACAGAGCCAAAACCCTAATTCCACCGCCGTAACTTTCTGTATCCAAGACATCCCATCTTGGGGCCTGTTCCGGAGCTCCGCCGGAGGGGGTATCCTGTGATGCCCCAAGACCGGAGCTTCAGACGCCTTCCAGGGTTTCCGGGTTTCGTCGTGTGATTTGTTTGGTTCGTTGCATCATGTGCATTGCATCATGTCATCATGCCATCATCTCATAAATCTTTTGCAACTCAACTAAATAAATTGCATGGATCTTCGGTCCATTTAGATCGAGGGAATTCACATGGTGATTCTCTTTATAACATATCCTCCCAATATTAGGGAGCTAAATAAAAATTTTCCATTCGTTTGGATTTACCGCAAACACACTTGCAAAACATCCCAATGCCTTCGTTATCTTAATTCTCGGTCTCCAACATGGCCATATATTTATTTCATCATATTTCGGAGCTCCACCAAAAATCCAAACATTTTTGGACACGTCTATTTCCTAGCCCTTGTTCAAACCATTTGATTTAAACTCAAATGACTTTGAATTAAATCCTTGCAATCATGCCTCTCCTATTTTTCTTGGAACAAGCATATTTTTGTGAGTTCGGGAAAATTATCCCCATGCTCAAAATCCTTCCCTAACCCTCTCTTTCTTTTCCTCTCTCAAATTTCTTTTCTATTAAGGTTTAAGTTTTTAAAGAGAGAGGGAGAAGAGAGCCCAGACCAACCTCCCACGCCGGCCCAACCTCCCCTAGGCCCAACAGCCCCTACCTAACCCTAAACCTCTCCCTGGCCTGACCCCCATCTCCCTCGCATCTTCCCAGCACCGCCAGGAGTGCCCGCGCCCACAGCCATCTCCCTCGATCCCATCTTCCCTCCCTCACATTTCTCTCTTTCACTCGATCCCGCACGTCTCCCCCTCCTCCTCTTGCGCCACCAGAGGAGACCCTCTCCTCGATCCTCACCCTAACCTTGGCTCTGCCATGCCGGCCTGCGACGCCACCGCCGAGCACCACCAGGACCACGCCGGCCTCTCCTCCTTCCTCGACGTGCCTCTGCATCCGGCCGTCACCAGCGAGAAGCTCCCCTCCTTCGTCCATGGCAGCCGCCGCTCCTGCCAAGTCCCTCGTCTGGATCCGTCAAGCCACCGGAGTGCTGCGCACCTCGCCCTCGCGTCTCCTACGCTCCTCATCGTCCTGACATGGCGCCCGCATCTCCCATCATACTGCACCAACGGCACCTCCAGCGAGCCCTTCCTCTGCCGGTCGCCGCCGATGACTAGCAGCTGCAGATGGCAGCAGTGCCTCCCCGGTGCACCTCGTCGCCGGAGAACCACCAGCACGACACCAACAGCGAGCCCACCTCCTCCGTCCATTCCCCGTCGCCCCTGCCCCAGTTGCAGCCATGGCGCCACCACCTCTATCTCCAGCCGCCCCTGTAGCTCCTCCTCCACCTCGCCTATGCGACCTCCCCTAACGCTCCGTGCGTCCGGCCGGAGTCAAACCCTCCTGCCGAGTACCACCGCCCCGAGTCTTTTGCCTTGCTTCGTTTTGGATTGAAGACCGAGGCGAGACCGCCATGATGCATCCTGGTGTCACCGTAGACACGTGCACGACTACATGGCAACCCGCCAAGACCGACTATGATGCCCGAACGAGCACTGTTTTTGCGGATTGCGCCAAGTTCCACTACCGTCCACCCTCAAGACGACAAGTACCCCTTCGGATATGCCAAGGTCGACTACGCCCGGGTGATGCGACAAGCCCTGACAACGTGTACATCTACTCCGTCAAGACCGGACCGACAAGACCCCAACGTCATGTGTACAACGACCGTCGCCGAAGACCCGGATAGCAAAACGTCAAGTACCATGACCGAAGAACATCATGTACCTCTCCGAAAAATGAAGATGTACCACTACGTCCGTAGACCTCGAACCCGTCAAGTCCGACAACGATTGTGCACAACTACCGACGACGTGCATGTTGCCAAGTACACTCTCCGGATCGTCATGTTCGACTACCGATAAACATGTACCACTACCGTCGCCGAGATCGCGAGAACCTCTACCGTCGACCCTAGAGCATGAGAGAATGACTACTTCCACTACTAAAGTCCTGAGAACGTCTACTTCCCCTTCTCCGCTTCGAACTTGATCCGTTCCGGTAATGCATGCTCCGAAAGGTATAACCGCCGAGACGACCGCTCGTGAACTAATGCATGTGTGATGTATGAGATGCTCGTGCTTGCTCCATGCTCGAATTGTCGATGCACGTTGCCCCTCTTTTGCCTTGTTACCGTCGTCTCGTGGGACACCCGGTATTCGGGATCACTCCCCGTCACTCTTGCACGTTTCACGCACCCGCACTTGTTCCTTTGCACTAGCATCTCATTTGAGTTGTCGGATCACCGGAATGTTGCCATGGTAACATTTCCGTTTTGCCGCCGTGGCACCCCTTTTCCTTCCGCCACGGCGACAAATGCCTCATATCTTGTCATGTGTACTTTTCCTTAAAACTTGCATTAACTCGCACATGTCATCCGCATCATGATAACAACTTCAAGATTGGTTAAAATTGTTGTTTGCATTAAATTACTAATGCATATGGGGATTTACCGGGTTTGTTGTTTATTATACACGGCCCCATTTAAATTGTTTAGATGGTATAGTTTTGTTATGTATCATTTCTTGACATGCTTGACAACATTTAATATTGGTGAGTACATAAACGAGATCGAACTAAATAACTTGAATGTGGTGTTCCGTCAATATGCAACCCGTTGCATATTGAGCTCCATTTAATTTGTAGTTTTGGTTGTTGCACTTTTCCATGTCATGCATATTTAAACCGTACATGCATCATACTTGGTTGTGCATCATGCCATGCTTATGTGATGGTTGTTTACCATGTTGTTTGCTTCTTTTCGATGTTGCTTCTTCGGGTTAGTTCCGATAATGTCGCATTTGTGAGGATCTGTTCGACTACGTCCGTTTGTCTTCTTCATGGACTCGTTCTTCTCCCTTGCGGGATCTCAGGCAAGATGACCATACCCTCGAAATCACTTCTATCTTTGCTTGCTAGTTGCTCGCTCTTTTGCTATGCCTATGCTGCGATACCTACCACTTGCTTATCATGCCTCCCATATTGTTGAGCCAAGCCTCTAACCCACCTTGTCCTAGCAAACCGTTGTTTGGCTATGTTACCGCTTCGCTCATCCCCTCTTATAGCGTTGTTAGTTGCAGGTGAAGTTTGGAGTTTGTTCCATGTTGGAACATGGATATTTTGTTAGGATATCACAATATCTTTTATATAATTAATGCATCTATATACTTGGTAAAGGGTGGAAGGCTCGGCCTTATGCCTGGTGTTTTGTTCCACTCTTGCCGCCCTAGTTTTCGTCATATCGGCGTTATGTTCCTGGATTTTGCGTTCCTTACGTGGTTGGGTTATAATGGGAACCCCTTGACAGTTCGCCTTGAATAAAACTCCTCCAGCAAGGCCCAACATTGGTTTTACCATTCGCCACCTAGCCTCTTTTTACCTTGAGTTAGGCCAGCCCAAGGGTCATCTTTATTTTTTAAGCCCCCCGGGCCAGTGCTTGTCTAAGTGTTGGTCCAACCGAGCGATGTACGGAGCTACAAGGGGAAACTCTGGGCTGGCCCACCCGACGTCTTACTCATCCGGTGTGCCCTAAGAACGAGATATGTGCAGCTCCTATCGGGATTTGTCGGCACATCTGGGTGGTCTTGCTGGTCTTGTTTTACCATTGTCGAAATGTCTTGTAACCGGGATTCCAAGTCTGATTGGGTCTTCCCGCTAGAAGGCATATCCTTCGTTGACCGTGAGAGCTTGTGATGGGCTAAGTTGGGACACCCCTGCAGGGATTTGAACTTTCAAAAGCCGTGCCCGCGGTTGTGGGCAGATGGGAATTTTTTAACGTCCGATTGTAGAAAACCTAAAGTTGACCTTAATTAAAATACATAAACCGCGTGTGTAACCGTGATGGTCTCTTTCCGGCGGAGTCCGGGAAGTGAACACGGTGTTGGAGTAATGCTTGACGTAGGTTGTTCTAGGATCACTTCTTGATCATAGTTGTTCGACCATGCTTTTGCCTTCTCTTCTCGCTCTCATTTGCGTATGTTAGCCACCATATATGCTAGTCGCTTGCTGCAGCTCCACCTCATACCTTTTACCCTTCCTATAAGCTTAAATAGTCTTGATCGCGAGGGTGTGAGATTGCTGAGTCCCCGTGACTCACATATACTTCCAAAACCAGTTTGCAGGTGCTGATGTTACCGAGCAGGTGACGCAACCAAGCTCAAGGAGGAGTTCAATGAAGATCTTGTCCTTTGTGTTGTTTCGTTCTAGTTGATCAGTAGTGGAGCCCAGTTGGGGTCGATCGGGGATCTGTGTAGCATTTGGGGTAGTCTTCTTTTATTTTGGTTCCGTAGTCGGGCCATGATTGTATCTGGTTGATGTAATGCTTTATTCATGTATTTCTGTGAAGTGGCGATTGTAAGCCAACTATGTATCTCTTTCCCTTATGTATTACATGGGTTGCGTGAAGATTACCTCACTTGCGACATTGCTTTCAATGCGGTTATGCCTCTAAGTCGTGCTTCGACATGTGGGAGATATATCCGCATCGAGGGCGTTACATATCCACAGCCTCACCGATGAAGTGTGAGTAGTTTACCTCAGACCTTCGGGTCCATAGTTATTAGCTAGATGGCTTCTTCTCTCTTTTTGGATCTCAATACAATGTTCTCCCCCTCTCTTGTGGAGATCTATTCGATGTAATCTTCTTTTTTTTGCGGTGTGTTTGTTGAGACCGATGAATTGTGGTTTTATGATCAAGATTATCTATGAACAATATTTGAATCTTCTCTGAATTCTTTTATGTATGATTGATTATCTTTGCAAGTCTCTTCGAATTATCAGTTTGGTTTGGCCTACTAGATTGATCTTGCTTGCAATGGGAGAAGTGCTTAGCTTTGGGTTCAATCTTGTGGTGTCCTTTCCCAGTGATAGTAGGGGCAGCAAGGCACGTATTGTATTGTTGCCATCGAGGATAACAAGATGTTTTTTTTTATCATATTGCATGAATTTATCCCTCTACATCATGTCATCCTGTTGGTTTTAGTGTTTCTCTCGTGTTTCCCCTCATGATTCCCCTTGTTTTCCCCCTTGTGTTCCTCGTGTTCTTCGCGGGATCCGCTCCTTTCGTGAAAGATCGGGCCACTAGGGTTCTACCCTACATCAAAGTAGCACCATGATATTCATGATAGAGAGTCTCTCATTTCGTCACTTTCATATACTAGTGGGAATTTTTCATTATAGAACTTGGCTTGTATATTCCAATGATGGGCTTCCTCAAAATGCCCTAGGTCTTCATGAGCAAGCGAGTTGGATGCACACCCACTTAGTTTATTTTTGAGCTTTCATATACTTATAGATCTAGTGCATCCATTGCATGGCAATCCCTGCTCATTCACATTGATATCTATTGATGGGCATCTCCATAGCCCGTTGATACGCCTAGTTGATGTGAGACTATCTTCTCCCTTTTTTGTCTTCTCCACAACCACCATTCTATTCCACATATAGTGCTATATCCATGGCTCACGCTCATGTATTGTGTGAAGATTGAAAAAGTTTGAGAATGTCAAAAGTATGAAACAATTGCTTGGCTTGTCATCGGGGTTGTGCATGATTTAAATACTTTGCGTGGTGAAGATAGAGCATAGCCAGACTATATGATTTTGTAGGGATAATTTTCTTTGGCCATGTTATTTTGAGAAGACATGATTGCTTTGTTAGTATGCTTGAAGTATTATTATTTTTATGTGAATATTAAACTTTTATCTTGAATCTTTCGGATCTGAATATTCATACCACAATTAAGAAGAATTACATTAAAATTATGCCAAGTAGCATTCCACATAAAAATTCTGTTTTTATCATTTACCTACTCGAGGATGAGCAAGAATTAAGCTTGGGGATGCTTGATACGTCTCCAACGTATCTATAATTTTTGATTGCTCCATGCTATATTATCTACTGTTTTGGACATTATTGGGCTTTATTATCCACTTTTATATTATTTTTGGGACTAACCTATTAACCGAAGGCCCAGCCCAGAATTGCTGTTTTTTTGCCTATTTTAGGGTTTCGAAGAAAAGGAATATGAAACGGAGTCCAAACCGAATGAAACCTTCGGGAACGTGATTTTCTCACCGAACATGATCCAGGAGACTTGGACCCTACGTCAAGCAACCAACAGGGAGGCCACGTGGTAGGGGGCGCGCCTACCCCCCAAGCACGCCCTCCACCCTCGTGGGCCCCCTGTTGCTCCACCAACATACTCCTTCCTCCTATATATACCTATGTACCCCCAAACGATCAGATATAGAGCCAAAACCCTAATTCCACCGCCGTAACTTTCTGTATCCACGACATCCCATCTTGGGGCCTGTTCCCGAGCTCCGCCGGAGGGGGTATCCATCACGGAAGGCTTCTACATCAACACAATAGCCTCTTCGATGAAGTGTGAGTAGTTTACCTCAGACCTTCGGGTCCATAGTTATTAGCTATATGGCTTCTTCTCTCCTTTTGGATCTCAATACAATGTTCTCCCCCTCTCTTGTGGAGATCTATTCGATGTAATCTTCTTTTTGTAGTGTGTTTGTTGAGACCGATGAATTGTGGGTTTATGATCAAGATTATCTATGAACAATATTGGAATCTTCTCTGAATTATTTGAATCTTTACAAGTCTCTTCGAATTATCAGTTTGGTTTGGCCTACTAGATTGATCTTTCTTGCAATGGGAGAAGTGCTTAGCTTTGGGTTCAATCTTGTGGTGTCCTTTCCCAGTGATAGTAGGGGCAGCAAGGCACGTATTGTATTGTTTCCATCGAGGATAAAAAGATGGTTTTTTTATCATATTGCATGAATTTATCCCTCTACATCATGTCATGTTGCTTAAGGCGTTACTCTGTTTTCACGAACTTAATACTCTAGATGAATGCTGGATAGGGGTCGATGAGTGGAGTAATAGTAGTAGATGCAGGCAGGAGTCGGTCTACTTGTCTCGGATGTGATGCCTATATACATGATCGTACCTAGATTTGCTCATAACTATGCTTAATTCTATCAATTGCTCAACAGTAATTCGTTCACCGACCGTAAAATACTTATGCTCTTGAGAGAAGCCACTAGTGAAAATAAGGGGGTAGGGCGCATCCTCCACCCTCGTGGAAGCCTCGTGTCCTTCCCGGACTGCCTCTTATTTTCCTATTTTCTTAAATATTCCAAAACGGAGAAAATTGCTATTAGAACTATTATGGAGTCGGTTTACTTACCGTACCACATACCTATTCCTTTTCGGAGTCTGAAACATTCTAGAAAGTATGCCTATATACATGATCATACCTAGATATTCTCATAACTATGCTTAATTCTGTCAATTGCTCAATAGTAATTCGTTCACCCACCGTAAAATACTTATGCTCTTGAGAGAAGCCACTAGTGAAACCCATGTCCCCCGGGTCTATCTTCATCATATTAATCTTCCCATACTTAGTTATTTCCTTTGCTTTTTTACTTTGCTTTTATTTTACTTTGCATCTTTATCACAAAAATACCAAAAATATTATCTTATCATATCTACCAGATCTCGCTCTCGTAAGTGACCGTGAAGGGATTGACAACCCCTTATCGCGTTGGTTGCGAGGAGTTATTTGTTTTGTGCAGGTATGAGGGACTTGCGTGCAACCTCCTACTCGATTGATACCTTGGTTCTCAAAAACTGAGGGAAATACTTACGCTACTTTGCTACATCATCCTTTCCTCTTCAAGGAAATCCAATGCAATGCTCAAGAGGTAGCAGTAGGTAGCGCGACATAGCGATAGAATGAACAACTAGCAAGCAAAAATAGAAGTGATATCGAGGGTATGGTCATCTTGCCTGCAATGTTCTCAGAGTTGTCAAAATCTTGCTCCTCGTTAGGTACTCAACAGGTTTCTCGTTCACGTACTCGTCTCCCGGCTCACCCAAAGCAAGAACACAAGCAAACGGAAACAACAATCAATCATGGTGCAATGCACAAGCAACATGATGCAATACATGGCATGATATGCAAGATATGATGTGCAATGCATATGCGTGCTCCGGAAGGGAAAGAATGATCAAGGCATCAACTTGGCAAACCTAGTATGCCGCTGGAAAGATGAGGTGATTTCGGTCGAAATCGATATAAGGATCACCGGAAACAGATGCACGGTTTGCAAATGACAAGCAATGCAAGGATGATGCAAATCTGCGATCAACAGCAGGATATCACTTAGAATGCAACAAGAAACTAAGCTACCGCACTCCAATATAGCAACAAAGAATATGGCAGTGATGTACAAGAGATGCTTGACAAAACATGAACACTGAGCTACGGCTAAATCACACTAGAACATGTTCAAACAATCATGGCAAAAGTGCAAAAGATATTAGTTTCACAGACTTAGTGAAAATACTAACATGTCAAAAACAACATCAGGAAGCAATGTTTAGAGCAAGCAAACAACATGCTACAGGAACTTAACATAGCAAACAAAGGCATGTCATGCTTCTACTAAATGCATAGAACAAAACTCCCTTACTGAACATGAGCCAAAAAGGCACAGAAGATATGATGGCACCCATGTAAACATAGCAAGTTTTATAAACAGATTCAGACAGTGAAATTCAGGACATGGCAGAAACAGATTCATGATGGCATCTTGCAAGCTTGTTGCACTCATCACAATGCACCAAAAGACCTAGAATAAAATCTAGCATGAAGTAGGCAGGAAAATGAAGCTAACCATGTGTCAAACAACCTCATAGCATGCTTGAAATAAATCACACAAAAATAACAAAACATCATCATGATGTAAAATGACATGTACATGAACTTGCTCAAATACAAAAACAAATGCTACCACTGTATTGGTGGGATTTTTCTACCCCAAAAACATATATAATATGTTGGGGTTGCTGTAGAAAAATCCCCACAAAAGTTATAAGTTTAAACCTGCCTAAAAGGGAAATGGACAGAAAAGGAAAACCTAAAATGGGCCATGTCCCGATTTAGACTTGCCAGATAAGGAAGGGCCCGAACAGGAAAGGGCCAAAATGGACAAGGAACCCGATTTGGCTAGAGACAGAAACGTGCGGATGACAGGTGGGCCCGTGGCTCCCACGTGTCATGTGAGAGGGTGTGTGTGCGTGTGTGGCTGGCAGGTGGGCCTGGCGATGCGTGAGACTGACTAGTGGGCCCAAGCACGTGGCTGAAGCAGAGAAAAAATAGGGGCACTGCCAGTCGGCGATGGGCACGGCGGAGGGCTTCACCGGAGTTGTTCCGGGGACCCAACGACACGGCGGAGAGGCGCAACGGGGTCGCAAGAGGAACTTGCACACGCGCAAGGCAAGCGCGGCACCGGCCGACGATGGGAATGATGCCGGCGACGAGGTGACAGGGACGACAACGACGACCGCGAACGTGACGAAGCAGAGGCCTAAGCGGGCGACGTGCAGATCGGACGCGTGCGACGCGGGGAACACGACGGACATACGCACCTAGCGAGAGGGGGTCGTGGCACTCGTCGAAGACGAGTCCCGACGACGACGAGCTCGGGCAGCCATGGCATAGTACGGTGGAGCAAGCTAGTGGAAGGGAGAAAAGGTTGGGGAGGTGCGCAAGCTCACCACGAGCACGATGGGGTGCTCGGCTTGGCGTGACATGGACGGAGACGGCGGTGAGGGCAATCGAACAACCGCGGTGGCCAGAGTCGAAGACGGGTAAGAAGACTCCACTGCGATGAGTTCCGGCTCCATTTAGTCGACATCGTGGACATATGCGACGACGGGGAAGAAGAAGGACACGTCAGGCGGGGCCGGGGTCGACGGAGAGCTCGCCACCGATGAGGCCGCGCTCTCAGATGCGTTCAGGCACGGCGGAGCACGATGGATCTAGAGGGTTAGGTGGCCTGGCAGCGGTAGGGAGAGGGAGAAAAAACCCTAGAGGGTAGGTAAGGCAAGAGGAAAGAGCTTATAGGGTCCCAGGGCGACGGGACGAAGCTCGCACGCTCTTGTGGTCGCGGTCCCCATGGCGACGGCGAGAGAAGAGGGAAAAGGCGGGTTAGAGACTACAGTGAGGCGCTGACAGCTGGGGCCGTCTTGGCCACGTGGGTGTGAAGCAGAGGGGGTGCGTGGGCGTGTGGCTGAGAAAGGGGAAGGCTTTGTGCACGTGGGCTAGCTGGTGCGCGGCTAGATGGGCCGGCTTGGTGGCCGAGGCCCACGTGCCCGCACTGCTGCTGGGTTGCACTGTAGATGCTTCTCTCTTTACTTTTCCTATTTTCCTCAAACAGAACAAAACAAGAAAAAAACCAGAATGATAGGGGAAAGCTATGGAAGATATAAAATATATGTGGAACCCTTGTATGATGCACATAATTGTAAAAATGGTTTGGGCAATTTTAGAGGAAGAAGAATATTCCAAGTTTGAATTAGGTTCAAACTTGAGGCATTTTTGACCCCAACCAAACCACCTCCAAATTAGGTGAAACTTGACAGAGAGGTTTAAGGCATGATGTCTGATTTATCTGGAGAGGATGAACATTAAAGGAGTAGTGCAATATGAGACTTGCAAAAAGAAAGGAAGAAAGGGGTAGGAGGAGAAGTGATGGTGCAAGAACCACACATGGAGCATGCCACCATACAACATGCATGAAAACAAACACACAATGCACATGATGAGGATGGAATGCAAAATGACAAGAGGCACACATGCAATATTATGATGAGGCCATGATGCAACAATGAAGGCAAAAGAAAAATGACAAAACAAGACAATGCAATGAGGAACAAAACAAAACCCCAAAAGGAAAAACCCACAAGATGAAACCACTTGGTATCGAACATGACAAGGTTGGATACATCTCCAAATATGGAAGTTTTACATCTGGGGTGTTACATAAGGTCATATGCTAACTCTTAACCTATGTACACTTAAAGGTCCTCTCACCTTGGATCATATCAATCTGCTACCAATGGCTGAAACTGAGCTTTGATTTCTCACCACCTGCTTAAATCTATATTTTTTAAACACCTCAAACTTCCTTGAATTTTTTGATACACCAAGCGGCATTGCAAGTTAATTGAAGTAATTGGTCTTGAAAACATGTATTCTTTCCTGTCCACGAAATGTAATGCTTTGGGGGAACCTTCAATCAAACTTAAAAATTAAATTAGTATTGATGTTGTTTTTCATAAATCATGAACCAACAGATGCACTTGTTAGGATAACATGGTAGCTGACGTAGTTGACAGGTCGGATGGATACTCATTATGGGCAGTTCAAATGATGTCGTTGTTTGAGAAAAAAATGAGCTTATCATTTGCTTCAATTTTTTTGCTTTGTTTTTATATATTGCATTTGAGGAGACCACACGCTCTTGAAACTTGACACTATACATTCATTACTGTATGGAACAAGTTATATTCGTTATATTTCTCTCTACGGGGCATATTATAGTCTTATTTGCAGTGATGGAGGCAGGGGCGAGCTGGGGCCCGGGGCAACATTTTCACAGCAACATTACTGGAGCTACCAAATATGATGTTCTGGAGAAAATTTATTTTGATGATTCTGGGAAAGTTTGGAGACTGGCGTGTGATGTTACTGATAAAGCAAAGGCACAAATAATCTGGAAACATACACTATGGATGATGCACTTGCATGAAGGCAAGGGTTGGGTTGTAGAAACCATGGAGCTCAGTCAACTATCAATCCATGTGATGATGTATCTTTTACTCTACTATCAATCCATGTGATGATGTATCTTTTACCTCCCATTAGTTTCTTGTAAATCTTTATCTGGGTATTGAAATTGATAGTTGATTCTATATATCTTTCCTTGCCACTGAAGTTCATAAGCTAACAAATAATATATCAGATTTAGACATTTTTTCTACTGTGTATGTGTGTGTGTGTCCTGCAGTTAATACTTGGCCAGAATGTGGCCAAGGTTACTTCTTGCGATGTGCTGGGCCAAGGATGAGGAGGACACTTGGCGGTGTAGTGATGATGAGATGGTGCCTGAACAAAATGGTAAGATGTGCTAGGATTGATCCAGGATATGCGAGGGCAAGTCAATGGGGACAAGATGGTGTCGGAATGAGAGCCAATGCAGTCGGGCGACATCTGATGATTACACCGTTAGGAAGGAGAGGTGGAGGTGGTTGCAGATAGAGGAGATAGATCGATTGAACAAGGAGACCTGCTATGCCAGCAGAGAACCAAAAGCGCGTTACAAAGGAAGACGAAGGACACATGTACCGACATGGTTCGAAACTATACACGGCACCTTTTTTCTTATCAAATGGCGCTATTTTTTTGTCGTCACATGGTAATATTATGCTCTCGCTGCAAGGCTTAGGCGCCTGTTTGATGTTTAAACACACTCCGACGTATGAGAGAGAAATAAACATCAATTTTAAAATGACTTAATTATTTCTTTGCTTCATATATATGCATTATAGCCCGTAGCAACGCACGAGCATTTTACTAGTATGTTAAAAGAGCCACTGATTTGTCTTAGTTGGTAGTCTCCGTTTCATGGTTAATTTTCGTCCCATCTTTGTCTGGTTTATTTTCGTCCCTCCTCCCACCTCCCCATAATAACCCTCACATGAAAAAAACGGACGACGACAAAGGCCCCTTGCACCAAAAAAACTGGACGGAGCGAAGGAGTGACGACCCCTCGATCTATTCGTGACGCGAACGACGCAACCACCGCCATCACAGATCCCACGCGCTAGCCGCGGATCCCTTTGCGGCGTTGAGGGGTCGTGGAGGCGCCGCCTCCGAGGTCCTAAAGGAGGCGTCGCTACCATTGTTGTGGACCTCCGGGTGGCCATCGAGACACCTCTGCTGAGGTACGCCTTCTCCTTCGCACGGTGATGGGCATGGTGGCGGAAGAAGGTCGTCTTCCTAGAGCACCGCATGCTGGCCGCAGTCTCCATCCGCGGCCGCACCAACAAGACAGGTACGCCGCCGCGCCCTCGACGTATTTCCTACTCCCGTGCACTCATGGAAGTCTGCATCGCTTCTTTTGCCCCATATGGCCTTGGTAGACTCCACTAGAAATTCCTACAAAGGAGATTTAGCTTAGAAGAACAATAGACAAATTCTATAACTAATTGTGGATTTTTTTGTTATTTAGTGTTCCCGAATTAGGTCAAGAATGTACTGCTTACATTGCAGACTGTATAATTCGGATGGGTCTTCTTCTACATGGTGACTATTGACGCAAATATGGACTGCACTTCCTTCCCATCTTCTACATAGCCTATACGTATGTGATTACTCAGATTTCAATTTAGTGTGAATATTCACTGTCATGATACTTGTCTGCATCAAGATGAGTTTGTCGGTGCTTAATCTGAAATGGTTGCTGCTGTCCAGCCAGCAGCACCGTAGATGAGCCCATCAACAACATGATGGAGACCAGTCGTACTTCTTGATCCGGTATCTAAACCATTGGTCGTCAGTGTTGTTGCGGAAGGTGCGAAGGAGGGAGAAGGTTTTGCCGATAACTGGCACAACGAGGTTAGGTGTAGGTCTGGGCGTTGGTGCTGGTGGAGGCGCAGCACTGGAGCTCGGCCATGACTCGGTCGGACATCACTTTGAGCCATCATAAAAATATCATGATCATCTTTTGGCGAATAAAAAGGTGTTTATAACCTCATAAGCAAAGACCTGTGGTGTTGCTTGTATATTTAGAGATACTATGGGAATTGATACACTCATAGCTTATTTTTCTTAGTTGTATGTTGTGTTGTCACTTATTTTTCTGATCTCTGTCGTGCATATGTTTTGACTAAATTATGGTTGTTGTTTATGGTTGTCAAATTAAGCCATTGATAGAGATAAGCAAAAGAGTTGTTGATTGACCAAGCAGAGAGACAACTTAGAGACACTATAACAGTTAGGAATTTAAGTAGTGGGACCAAATTATCTCATGCTTTATAACAGGTCATCGATTCTTCATGTAGCTCACTACTTGATTCTAACACCTTTTCTTTGGATACAGCAAGAATCATACCCACCCACGCGGCGACACGATGCAGAAGGGCTATATGGGTCTATAGCGGCGCGTGCAATGGAAGGACAACTATGGGAACAAGCTCACCGAAGTCTTGGAATTCCAACCTAGATAAACAAGTGAACTAATTTTAACAATTTCCCTTTTTTGCGATGCAGGCTAGCTCATTCTTTGAGGGCTACTCAACTCTGTTTTTGCCCTCCCTTTGGAGATTGGATTATATGGTACTCTGTGTTGAAGGATCTTCATGCCAAATTTAATAAATCTTGTCATGTTTTCACAGGTTGCCTATTTTCTCACTCTACATGGAATGGTGAACGTTTGTAGCATGGTCACTTGGTCAGGTTTTGATTATTTTTATCACTGCACATACCTTCAGAAAATAACCCAATGAGGCTGATACGTCTCCAACGCATCTATAATTTTTGATTGTTCCATGCAGTTTTATTATCAATCTTGGATGTTTTATAATCATTTTATATCATTTTTTAGTACTAACCTATTGACATAGTGCCAAGTGCCAGTTGTTGTTTTTCCATGTTTTTTACATCACAGAAAATCAATATCAAATTGACTCCAAATGCCACGAAACTTTATGATAGAGGCAAAGGTGTCCCGTCTTTCGATGAGATGGTGGCTATCATTTTATAGGAAGTCAACTTTGACGACCCGTCTACGAACGTGCAAGGACGTCGCGCCTTAGCAATCGCTAAACCAACTCCGAGGGGTTATTGACCACGCCGGAGCACGATCAACCGGACCATGAGGGCCTGTTTCCTGCAAGCAAACGAAGAACAAGCAAGAAACTGAGATTGCAATCTGGATATTGCAAATATAAGATGAAAACTTTATTGATCAAGGTGGGGTTCTGTGACATCTTGGTCTGGTCGTTGGACACAAACGAAGTACGCGAAGTTGCAGCTATGGCGAACTTTTAATCTAAACAAAACCCAAAATCTAAACGGCGCCCTAAGGGTTGTATATATGGAGGAAGATGGGGGGGGGGGGATTTCGTGGCCCTTGGAGGACGGGTCCGAAACCAACCCTAACTCTTGTTTCCCCACACATACGGACTCTAGAAACAACCTATACTTATGTATTTCGAAAATACATGGGCCTGGCCCAATAATAAGGTGACGCCACACCTAAAATAGCCTCTGGACAAAATTTATGAAGTGGCATCTTGTATATTTTTTCCAAGGCTTCATGCACTCCTTATGGTGGCTTCAAACTCATGAAATCATCACTTGTAACTCCGTTCTTGATCCCCTTGCGCATGCCATCATCTCCATGCTTGAACTTGCTCCAAGGTTCATCTTTCTTGTCCAAGCTAGGCCCTTCATTTGTAAGCAAACAAATGTATCCAATTTAGGCAGCATCATATTCTCATGAACATTAGAATCGTTACTAAGAAACGAAAGTACCTGATAATTCAATTGGCGCGCGCGAGCTCTAGTAATTGGTCCAGTATGTATAGCAGCAGGGACTGTGGGTGTAACAATGGTATTGATGCCCTCATCATCCTCCCCTTCTTGAAATGAAGTCGTCCTCGACGAAAGTTCATCGTCCTCACCCAAATAAGGCTTCAAATCTGCAATGTTAAAAGTGGGACTAACCCCAAAATCTGCAGGCAGCTCAAGTTTATATGCATTATCATTTATTTTCTCTAACACCTTCAAAGGACCATCAACACGTGGCATTAGCTTTGATTTGCGCAAATTAGGAAATCTATCCTTAAGCAAATGTAACCAAACAAGATCTCCAGGTGCAAACACAACATGTTTTCTACCCTTATCTCCAGCAAGTTTATATTTAGCATTCATACACTCAATGTTTTCCTTAGTTAACTCATGCATTTTTAAAATCAATTCAGCACGTTCTTTAGCATCAAAATTAACCTTCTCCGAAGATGGAAGAGGCAACAAATCAATAGGTGCACGAGGTAGGAAACCATACACAATTTCAAAAGGGCACATCTTAGTAGTAGAATGCAATGAACGATTATAAGCAAATTCAATATGTGGCAAGCATTCTTCCCACAGTTTCTTGTTATTCTTCAAAATAGCCTTAAGCATAGTAGACAATGTTCTATTGACTACTTCAGTTTGTCCATCAGTTTGGGGGTGACAAATAGTACTAAAAAGCAGTTTAGTCCCCAACTTAGCCCATAAAAATCTCCAAAAGTGGCTAAGAAATTTAGTAGCACGATCTGAAAAAATAGTATTTGGCACACCATGCAAGCGAATAATTTCACAAAAGAACAAATCAGCAACATTAACAACATCATCGCTTTTATGACATGGTATAAAGTGTGCCATTTTCGAGAACCTATCCACGACAACAAATTTGCTATCCCTCCCCTTCTTTGTTCGAGGTAAACCTAAAACAAAGTCCATAGATATATCCTCCCAAGGAACACCAGGTACAGGCAAAGGCATATATAAACCATGAGGATTGAGTTGTGACTTAGCTTTTTGACATGTAGTGCAGCGAGCAACAAAACGCTCAACATCTTGTCTCATCTTTGGCCAAAAGGAATGTGTAGCAAGTATATCCTCCGTCTTCATGACGCCAAAGTGTCCCATTAATCCTCCT
Organism: Triticum dicoccoides; assembly: GCF_002162155.2. Lineage (NCBI taxonomy): Eukaryota > Viridiplantae > Streptophyta > Magnoliopsida > Poales > Poaceae > Triticum > Triticum dicoccoides. Next base: position 340,609,356 of record NC_041384.1, read on the forward strand.
TCATGCGCCTCCTGCAACAACAAAACACGAACAGAGCTAGCTGGAATGCATAGCTTGTTAGCACGAAACACAAATCCATCGTTAAGAACGAAATTCTTCCAAGTTCTCCCTTCCTTACAATTCTGCAATACATCTTTAAATTTAGCATAATGCACATATTGATCTTTGATGGTCTCGAAACCAAATATTTTAAAGTCAAGTTGTGAAAGCATAGTATAACGGCGAGACAATGCATCAGCAATAACATTTTCTTTACCCTTCTTGTGTTTAATGACATAAGGGAAAGTCTCAATGAATTCAACCCATTTAGCATGTCTACAGCTTAGTTTTGCTTGACTTTTAATGTGTTTCAAAGATTCATGATCAGAATGTATAACAAATTCCTTGGGCCATAAATAATGTTGCCATGTTTCTAAGGTTCGAGCAAGAGCATATAATTCTTTATCATAAGTAGAATAGTTCAGACTAGGCCCACACAATTTTTTAGAAAAGTATGCAATAGGTTTGCCATCTTGTAATAACACACCTCCTAATCCAATTCCACTAGCATCACATTCAAGCTCAAAAGTCTTATTAAATCAGGAAGTTGGAGTAAAGGAGCATGTGTCAACTTATCTTCCAATACCGTGAAGGCTTCTTCCTGTGCGGTACCCCAAACAAAAGGCACATCCTTCTTTGTAAGCTCGTTGAGAGGAGCAGCTATGGTGCTGAAATCTCTCACAAAATGCCTATAGAATCCAGCGAGGCCAAGGAAACTCCTCACTTGTGTGACCGTTTTGGGCTGCGGCCAACTCTCAATAGCTACTATCTTCGCTTTATCAACTTCAATTCCCTGTGGAGTAACAACATAGCTAAGAAAAGATACTCGGTCGGTGCAAAAGGTGCACTTTCCAAGGTTACCAAACAAACGTGCATCACGTAGAGCAATAAAAACAGCACGTAAATGTTCCAAATGTTCCTCCAAAGATTTGCTATAAATCAATATGTCATCAAAGTAAACTACCACAAATCGTCCAATGAAAGCACGTAAAACTTTGTTCATTAATCTCATGAAAGTACTAGGCGCATTAGTTAACCCAAAAGGCATGACTAACCACTCATATAATCCAAACTTAGTTTTAAATGCTGTTTTCCATTCATCTCCCAATTTCATACGAATTTGATGGTATCCACTACGCAAATCAACTTTGGAGAATATTGTAGATCCACTCAATTAATCAAGCATATCATCTAGCCTAGGAATAGGATGACGATAATGAATAGTAATATTATTAATGCCTCTACAATCAACGCACATACGCGACGTACCATCCTTTTTCGGCACTAAAATGATAGGAACAACACAAGGACTAAGGGATTCACATTTATAACCTTTGTCGAGTAGTTCTTGTACTTGACGCATAATCTCCTTCGTCTCCTCTGGATTGGTACGATATGGTGCACGGTTGGGTAATGATGCACCAGGAATTAAGTCAATTTGATGCTCAATCCCTCTAATAGGTGGTAATCCCGGTGGCACGTCTTGTGGAAAGACGTCAGCGAACTCCTACAAAATGTTAGTGACAGCAGGAGGCAAAGAGGAAGGCACGTCCTCGAATGAAAATAATGCCTCTTTGCACACAAAAGCATAGCAAACAGATTTGTTAAAATCTAGATCATCAATATCAGATTTGGTGGCAAGTAAACATGCACTTTTCAATTTAATTTCAGAAACAACACTAGATGGTTTATTATTAGGCTTCATTTGTTGCTCAAATTCTTTTGCCACAATATGATTTTCACTCTTATTTTTCTCTTGTTTTGCTTTATTAGCTCTATTAATATCATCTTTCAAAATGGAATCAGGAGTCATAGGAAGCAAAGTAATATTTTTATCCTTATGAACAAGAGTATACTGATTGTTTCTACCATGGTGTCCAGAATTTTTATCAAAGTGCCATGGTCTACCAAGTAATAGGGAACATGCTTGCATAGGTACCACATCACAATCAACATAATCAACATATGTAGAGATATTAAAATGCACATGAACAGTATGTGTTACCTTAACTTTGCCGCTGTTGTTAAACCATTGAATGTAGTAAGGATGTGGATGTGGTCTTGTGGTGAGAGATAGCTTCTCCACCATCTCCATGCTAGCCAAGTTATTGCAGCTCCCTCCATCTATGATGAGGCGAACAAAACGTTCCTTGACAACTCCCTTTGTATGGAACAAATTATGCCTCTGATTTTGCTCAGCTTGTGTAACCTGCACACTCAAAACACGTTGAGCAACTAAATATTCATACATGTCAGCATCTTCAGCAGCCATGTATTGTGTCTCATGATCAGAATCCTCTTCACCGTGTTCTTCATGTGTAATAAGAGCCAAAGTCTCCTCATTATAGTCAGTAGCGGACTCATAGCCACCATCCTCAGTAACAATCATCACATTCTGAGATTTGCATTCTCTCGCAAAATGTCCTCTTCCCTTACAACGACGACAAATAATATCACTTGTGTGCCCTGTTGATGCCATGGAAGAAGAACTCTGTGCAGGCCCAACAGGTGTGCTCTTGGCAGATAGTGGTGGTTGTGCTTGCTTTCTTGTATCACGGCTGGAGGTGGCACCTGATGGAGGTGCTGGTGCAATGGAAATAGAGGATGCACGTGGTGTCCATGATGAAGATCGACCTGCAGAAAAGTTAGTTCGCGCCAATGCATGTCGATCCTACACTTCACGTTCAGCTTTACAAGCAAGATGGAATAAACGAGTGATATTAGTATACTCCTTATAATCTAGAATGGTCTGAATCTCTCTATTTAATCCACCCATAAAACGTGCAAGCATAGCTTCATTCTCCTCAACAATACCACATCTTATCATGCCAGTTTGTAATTCTTGATAATATTCTTGTACAGAATTTTTTCCTTGTCTTAAACGCTGCAATTTTTGAAGTAATTCACGTTGATAATATGGTGGAACCCAATGAGTACGCATAGCAGTTTTCAAAGCAGCCCAAGTAGCTGGAATAGGATATAATCTACAATGTTCAGACCACCAAACACATGTAAAGCTAATGAAAGCACAAACAGCAGCAGGAACACGTCTCTCCTCAGGATATTGTAAACATGTAAATCGTTGTTTAGTTTCTAACTCCCAAGTAAGACATATATCAGGAACATATCTACCCTCAAATGGTGGAATGTTCAATTTCAGTTTAGGGAGATGGTCATGATCACGTACCTGAGGTGGTTGTGCAGCCCTACCATTGCGATGATATTCATGAGGACGACCTGGTGGCGGTGGTGCTGGTGGTTGCACGTAGTTCTGATTTTGATCAACCTCATCCTCGTAATGGTCCTCCACCTCTGAAGTAGCAGCAGGAGCTACATAAGCATCAACAACGACACCAGAATTTTGACCAGGCTCAAGGGGAATGCGTAGTGCCCGTCCCACTTGATTTGGAAGGCGTTGTTGTCGTCGTCATCGTCATCGTCGTCGTCGTCGTCGTCGTCGTTGTTGTAGAGGTGCGTTAGGTGCAGCCGATGGTGGTGGTGGAAGACGTGCGAGCAAATCATTAAACCTGTTATCAAGCTTTGTTTCGAACGTCTTCTCCATGCCATCTATCTTCTCCATGGCCTCTTCAAATCTGTTTAGCACTTCTTGCACCTGTTCACTCATCATTTGCTGAAATTTATTATCTAGCTCTTTGTTCGTCATGTTCTCCCAATCTGTCTCATCGGCTTGTGATCCTGCCATGGTTAGCAGCAATAGAAACACACAAGAATATGATCCTATAGACTACTAAGAAGTGGTGGTGGTGGTGTATCACAAATCCGCCAAGCGAATCTCAAATTCTTACCAGTTCTTACCCAGCAGCAGGTGGTGATCGGCAACTGTCATAGTCAAAACTCTCAAAGATTGGATAGAGCAATTGCCAGGTGGTGTCAAACGCACGAGGTAGATGTATGTGGAGCTGGGAAGGCTTATGATATGGTAGCAAAAATGTCAGCAATAATCAATTCAGAGATGCAAAGTTGAATAAACACTCAACGACGGTACTGTGCTGGTCCTAGGCTAGACCGTACTAGAGACGCGAGCCTAGAACACGAACAAAATCACGGCGCAGCATGTAAACAAGGGAGGAGCACTCTATGAATTCCCCCCCCCCCTTTTTTCACCTTTTTTGCACTTTGTTTCCTCTCTTTTTTGCTCCGCAACATTTTTTTTTGAAAAAGTCTACAAATGGTCTAAAAACTGCCTAGCCAGAATTTTCCAGACTTAGTTTTTTTTGAGTTTGAAACTATTTTTCTACTGCGGATAGCACGAAAGTTGTGGAGTCTGACTTGGTCACGACTCGAAGTATCGCGTGATCTGGAACTTGAAAACAAAGCAACAAATACTGGACTCGGACTAGGACTAGTGGCGGAGATGAATCTGGTGGAAATCGGACTGGTGGTTCTATATGGCGATGGTATATCTGGACTCGGATTGGTGGGGGTATATGGCGATGGTATATGTGGACTCGGATTGGTGGTTGTATATGGCAGCGGCGATGTATATGGAGGGGTGGTGGTATATGGTAATGATGACGACGATGGTGCGGCGGCGGCGTGACAACATGTGAACAGAACTCGAAACTCTAAGGGACTAGACGCTAAGACCAGCAACTCGACAAGACGATGCAACCGCAAATTCAACAAAGCAAAACTCTAAAAATACTATGCAAAGGCTTAGATTGGTTCGGATATGATGACCTAACCCTAATTTTTTTGGCTTATTCGTGGACTATAGGTATGAAGAACAGACTCGACCTAAACTACGAAAAACTGTAAAATCTCACCGAGCAACCTGGAAATCTGATACCACTTGATAGAGGCAATGGTGTCCCGTCTTTCAATGAGATGGTGGCTATCGTTTTAGAGGAAGTCGACTTTGACGATCCGACTACGGACGTGCGAGGACGTCGCGCCTTAGCAATCACTAACCAACTCCGAGGGGTTATTGACCACGCCGGAGCACGATCAACCGGACCATGAGGGCCTGTTTCCTGCGAGCAAACGAAGAACAAGTAAGAAACTGAGATTGCAATCTGGATATTGCGAATATAAGATGTAAGCTTTATTGATCAAGGTGGGGTTCTGTGACGTCTTGGTCTGGTCTTTGGACACAAAAGAAGTACGCGAAGTTGCAGCTATGGCGAACTTTTAATCTAAACAAAACCCATTGTCTAAACGACGCCCTAAGGGCTGTATATATGGAGGAAGAGGGGGAGATTTCGTGGCCCCTGGAGGAGGGGTCCGAAACCAACCCTACCTCTTGTTTCCCCACACATACGGACTCTAAAAACAACCTATACTTAAGTATTTCGAAAATACATGGGCCTGGCCCAATAATAAGGTGACGCAGCACCTAAAATAGCCTCTGGACGAAATTTATGAAGTGGCATCTTGTATATTTCGTCCAAGGCTTCATGCACTCCTTATGGTGGCTTCAAACTCCTGAAATCATCACTTGCAACTCCGTTCTTGATCCCCTTGCGCATGCCATCATCTCCATGCTTGAACTTGCTCCAAGGTTCACCTTTCTTGTCCAAGCTAGGCCCTTCATTTGTAAGCAAAACAAATGTATCCAATTTAGGCAGCATCATATTCTCATGAACATTAGAATCGTTACAAAGAAACGGAAGTACCTGATAATTCAATTGGCGTGCGCGAGCTCTAGTAATTGGTCCAGTATGTATAGCAGCAGGGGATGTGGATGTAACAATGGTACTGATGTCCTCATCACTTTACGAAGATTTTTTATGGGCCAGAAGGAAGACAATGGGCCCTGGTTGGACCCGGGGGTTGCCCCGAGGGGGGCACAACCCACCAGGGCGTGCCAGGAGGCCCAGGCACGCCATGGTGGGTTGTGCCGACCCCGGGTGCCCCAGGACCGCCTCTTTGCTCTATAAATACCCCAAAAATACCAGAACCCTAGGGGAGTCGACAGAATATTCATCCAGCCGCCGCAATGTCTAGAATCACCAGATCCAATCTAAACACCATCTCGGATGGGGGTTCACCACCTCCATTGGTGCCTCTCCGATGATGCGTGAGTAGTTCTTTGTAGACCTTCGGGTCCGTAGTTAGTAGCTAGATGGCTTCATCTCTGTCTCTTGATTCTCAATACAATGGTCTCTTGGAGATCCATATGATGTAACTCTTTTGCGGTGTGTTTGTTGGGATCGTTGAACTTCGAGTTTATGGTCAGATCTATGTTTTTATATCCATGAAAGTATTTGAGTTTCTTTGATCTCTTTTATGCATGATCTCTTATAGCCTCGTATTTCTTCGATATTTGGGTTTTGTTTGGCCAACTTGATATATTTATCTTGCAATGGGAAGAGGTTCCTGGTAGTGGGTTCGACCTTACGGTGCTTGATCCCAGTGATAGAAAGGGAACCGACACGTATGTATCGTTGCTACTAAGGATAAACAGACGAGATCTATATCTACCGCCATATAGATAAACGGATCTTGTCTACATCATGTCATCGTTCTTATTGCATTACTCCATTTTTCCATGAACTTAATAAACTAGATGCATGCTGGATAGCGGTCGATGTGTGGAGTAATAGTAGTAGATGCAGGCAGGAGTCAGTCTACTAATCTTGGACGTGATGCCTATGTAATGATCATTGCCTGGATATCATCATAATTATTTGAAGTTCTATCAATTGCTCAACAGTAATTTGTTTACCCACCATTTGCTATTTTTCTCGAGAGAAGCCACTAGTGAAACCTACGGCCCCCGGGTCTTCTTTATCATATATTTGCCTTGCGATCTATTTTTCCTTTGCATTTTTATTCAGATCTATTAAACCAAAAATCCAAAAATACATTGCTGCAATTTACTTTATTTGGCGTTCGATCTATCAATATTTACAACTTCATCTCCCGTCACTCGCCGTTTCTTGCGCTGTTACCCGAAAGGGATTGACAACCCCTTTAACACGTTGGGTTGCGAGGTGTTGTTATTTGTGTGCAGGGGCTGTTTACGTTGTGTTGCTTGGTTCTCCTACTAGTTCGATAACCTTGGTTTCATAACTGAGGGAAATACCTACTGTTGCTGTGCTACATCATCCCTCCCTCTCCAGGGAAATACCGACGCAGTTCCAACTATCATCAAGGAGAATTTCTGGCGCCGTTGCCGGGGAGAATCTTCAACATAACCAGGTTCTTAATCGCCAATCTCATCTCCTTGGGATTTACATTATTTGCCATTTGCCTCTCGTTTTCCTCTCCCCAGTTCACAAAAATTTGTCATTTTATTCGCCTCTCCTTTCCTTTCGCCTTTTTCTTGCCAAATCTGTTTTTCTGTGCTTTCTTGTTTGCGTAGTCCTGATGCCTCAAAGAAAATATTATGATGTTCCTTACCCAAATATTTTGCTTTAAATTGAGAAAAGTACCAAGGAATATATGGCTACACAATTTGAGCATAATAAGTATTTTACTGAAGAACTTAAGGAGCACTCTGTTGTGCTAGATGCTATCACAAAACAACTTGATGATATTAGTAGAGAAGTTTTCAATCTCCAATCTAAGTATGCTTTTGCTGAAAGTTTGTTGGAAAAAATATCCGATGCACAAGGTACCTTAGTAAATCAAATGGATGCCAAACCAATCTCGTTAGAAGACAAAAACGATGAAGATCTTAAAATGATTGGTGTTTCTTCTATTGATTCCTTGTTTAGTAAAGTTAAGAATGATGAAAAAGGGACTGGAGAAGAGTCAACTTTAGGTAGAAGGCATCCCAATATTTCGGAGGGTGAAAATCTTGTTGAGAAAATTGATGAAAGTGGGTTTGGAGAGGTCAAAACTTTAGCTAGTGATGTGCCCACTATTTTGGATTACAAAGACTTTAATTATGGTAGTTGCTCTTTGATTGATTGTATTTCTTTGTTGCAATCATGATGAATTCACCCCATGCTTATGAACAAAACAAAGCTTTTACTAAACATATTGTTGATGCTATGATGAAGGCTTTGGAAGAAACATTGGAACTAGAAGTTTCAATTCGTAGAAAATTGCATGATGAGTGGGAACCTACTATCAAAGTCAAGATTAAAAATTAGGAGTGTTTTGCTCTGTGTGACTTGGGTGCTAGTGTTTCTACAATTCCGAAATCTTTATGTGATGTGCTTGGTCTTACCGATCTTGAATCATGTTTGAATTTGCACTTGGCAGACTCTACCATTAAAAAGCCTATGGGAAGAATTAATGATGTTCTTATTCTTGCAAATAGGAATTATGTGCCCATTGATTTTATTGTTGTTGATATTGATTGCAATCCGTCTTGTCCAATTATTCTTGGTAGACCGTTTTTACGCACTATTGGTGTCGTGATTGATAGGAAAGAAGGCAATATTAAGTTCCAATTTCCTTTGAGGAAGGGTATGGAACACTTTCCTAGAACTAGAATTAAGCCACCTTATGAATCAATCATGAGGGCATCTTATGGATCTCAAAAGAAAGATGATAAAACTTAGATCCTTGCTTTATGTCTAGCTAAGGGCATAAAACTATAACGCTTATTGGGAGGCAACCCAATGAATAAAATTCATTTTTGCTTTTTGCTTCCTGTTTTTGAGTGTTAACACAATTATGCTACTGTTATGATTGTGTTTTTTGTGTTTTAATTAGTGTTTGTGCCAAGCCTTTAGGATCTTCTTGGGCAATAGTTGTTTGATCTTGCTGAAAAACAAAAACTTTTACGCTCACGAAATTAATTTTAATTTTTTACCAGAGAGTGATAAAATATCCATTCCAATTGCACTAGATCAATATACAAATTTCTCAGGTCGTCCTAATTTGTCAGAGTTTTTTGAGTTACAAAAGTATTCGAAATAGTCAAATTGCTACAAACTGTTATGTTTTGACAGATTCTGTTTTCTTTGTGTTGTGTGCTTATTTTGATGGCTCTATGGTTTTATTTGATGAGTTTTTGCCATAGAAAAGTTGGAATACAGTAGATATAATACAAAAACAAAATATGAATTGGTTTGATACATCACTTATAGTAGTGGTTTATTATTCTTATACTAACGGATCTCACGAAGGCTTTGTTGAGTTTTATGTGATTGAAGTGTTCAAGTTTTGGGTTATCTTACGATAGATGAAGGAAGGATGTAAGAGCCTAAGCTTGGGGATTCCCCGACATCCCATGCTATTATCCAAGAATGAGCAACCAACTAAGCTTGGGGATGCCCACGAGTGGCATCCCCGCTTTCTTCCAACAACTATTGGTATTTTAATCGAGACTATATTTTTATTCGTCACATGATATGGGTTTTGCTTGGAGCGTCTTGTATGATATGTGTCTTTGCTTGTTTTATTTTGTGTTTTAAGTCATCAATCCTTGCTGGACACACCTACTTGAGAGAGCCAAAATTATGTCATGCTTTGTTAGAATTGCTCTCTATGCTTCACTTAAATCTTTTATGAGCTAGGACTTGCTCTAGTGCTTCACTTATATCTTTTTGAGCACAGTGTGCTTTGTTATTTTTGAAGAAATGCTCTCTTGCTTCACTAATTTATTTGAGAGTTTGTAAAATTTTGAAGAAATTCTCTCTTGCTTCACTTAAATTATTTTGAGAGAAAGAAATTTGTTATGCTCATGATCTTCACTTATATTTGTTTGAGCTTATGAAAAGCAACACATGAAAATTAGTGCCGAAGTGATAGATATCCAAGAAGGATAAAGTAAAATAAAATGTCATGAAGATCACTGGAAAAAATAAACTTGATTCTTAGTAATAGTTTTGAGATATGATGATGTGATAGGTGAGTCATCTTGATGAGTAATTATGCTTTAGTAGGAATATTGGTGTTAAGGTTTGCGATTCCCTATCCATGCACGAAAGTCAATAATCATGCAATGAAAATTATATCCTACTTGTGGTGCATTATTCGGTGTTAATTACGCTTAATGCTTTCTTGAGATTATTCGTTTCTTGGTTGGTCGCTTCCCACTCTTTTGCCAGCCTTCATTTTGCACTAAGTATGAACTCTACTTGTGCATCCAAAATCCTTTAAACCAGTTTTGCCACATGAGTCCATTATATCTACCTATATGCAGTATTCTTTTGCCGTTCTAAGCAAATTTGCATGTGCCATCTCTAATTTTCAAAATAAACTTCTCTTTTGTGTGTTTGTTTTGCTCGCGGAGCGGTGAGGGGTGGCTAATATTTTCCATGCTAGACGTGTTATTCTCAAGATGAGTGTTTATTCACCTGTCATTGCACGAGAGTAAGGCAAAGGTATTAGGGATGCCCAGTCCTGAAATGTAGAAAAAATGAATTTACTTTATGTTGTCAAATAATAAATTCCTTGGAAAGTGTTGGTATGGAGGGCAGCCATGGATACGGTTAGCCATGGAAAGTGAAAGTTATGGTGGAAAAAGGAATAAACTTTATTTTCTATTTGGGAACCGCCTATGATATAGCTAAGCATGGAAAGTATTGGGAACTCTAAGTCGTTTTCGTTGGTGGGTTGGATACACCTCCCAAAATGTTTTTATCTCATATTTTTCGCTTTGAGCTCTGGCACCTCTACAAATCCCTACTTCCCTCTGCGAAGGGCCTTTCTTTTACTTTATGCAATTTTTATTTTGAGTCTCCATCTTCTCTCATAAAAGCACCAACTAGGAGGCAATATGCTCGTGCTCAAGTATTGGGTGTAGTTAATATTCGAGTGTGTTTCATGAATGGATCAATGTTTGAGCATGATGGGCTAGGGATAACTTATTTTAGCATTGATATTTTGAAAGACATGGTTGCTTGTTGATATGCTTGAGTATCTAAATTTTTATGTCAAAACTAGACTATTGCTTTGAATCACATAAAAGTCCAGCTGTCCATGATATAAAGAAAAGAATATGATATGACTTGATGAACATCGCTCCACATCAAAAATTCTGTTTTATCACTTACCTACTCGAGGACGAGTAGGAGTTAAGCTTGGGGATGCTGATACGTCTCCAACATATCTATAATTTTTGATTGTTCCATGCTGTTTTATTATCAATCTTGGATGTTTTATAATCATTTTATAGTCATTTTATATCATTTTTTGGTACTAACCTACTGACATAGTGCCAAGTGCTAGTTGCTGTTTTTCCATGTTTTTTACATCGCAGAAAATCAATATCAAACGAAGTCCAAATGCCATGAAACTTTACGAAGATTTTTATGAGCCAGAAGGAAGGCAATGGGCCCTGGTTGCACCTAGGGGGGTGCCCCAAGGGGGGCACAACCCACCAGGGCGCGCTAGGAGGCCCAGGCGCACCCTGGTGGGTTGTGCCCACTTCAGGTGCCCCCGAACCGCCTCTTTGATCTATAAATACCCCAAAAATACCAGAACCCTAGGGGAATCGACGAAATATTCATCCAGCCGCCGCAGTCTAGAATCACCAGATCCAATCTAAACACCATCTCGGATGGGGTTCACCACCTCCATTGGTGCCTCTCCGATGATGCGTGAGTAGTTCTTTGTAGACCTTCGGGTCCATAGTTAGTAGCTAGATGGCTTCATCTCTGTCTCTTGATTCTCAATACAATGGTCTCTTGGAGATCCATATGATGTAACTGTTTTGCGGTGTGTTTGTTGGGATCGTTGAACTTCGAGTTTATGGTCAGATCTATGTTTTTATATCCATGAAAGTATTTGAGTTTCTTTGATCTCTTTTATGCATGATCTCTTATAGCCTCGTATTTCTTCTCCGATATTTGGGTTTTGTTTGGCCAACTTGATATATTTATCTTGCAATGGGAAGAGGTTCCCGGTAGTAGGTTCGATCTTACAGTGCTTGATCCCAGTGACAGAAAGGGAACCAACACGTATGTATCGTTGCTACTAAGGATAAAAAGAGGAGATCTATATCTACCACCATATAGATAAATGGATCTTATCTACATCATGTCATCGTTCTTACTGCATTACTCCGTTTTTTCATGAACTTAATACACTAGATGCATGCTGGATAGCGGTCGATGTGTGGAGTAATAGTAGTAGATGCAGGCAGGAGTCGGTCTACTAATCTTGGACGTGATGCCTATGTAATGATCATTGCCTAGATATCATCACAATTATTTGAATTTCTATCAATTGCTCAACAGTAATTTGTTTACCCACCATTTTCTATTTTTCTCGAGAGAAGCCACTAGTGAAACCTACGGCCCCCCGGGTCTTCTTTATCATATATTTGCCTTGCGATCTATTTTTCCTTTGCATTTTTATTCAGATATATTAAACCAAAAATCCAAAAAATACCTTGCTGCAATTTATTTTATTTGGTATTCAATCTATCAATATTTACAACTTTATCTCCCATCACTCGCCGTTTCTGGCGCCGTTACCCGAAAGGGATTGACAACCCCTTTAACACGTTGGGTTGCGAGGTGTTGTTATTTGTGTGCAGGGGCTGTTTACGTTGTGTTGCTTGGTTCTCCTACTGGTTCGATAACCTTGGTTTCATAACTGAGGGAAATACCTACCATCGCTGTGCTACATCATCCCTCCCTCTCCAGGGAAATACCGACATAGTTCCAGCTACCATCAGAGGCTAGCTTGTTCTTTCTACTTATACACCTACACATGGGATGCTCTGTTAGTTTTGTTGTGCAAATAATCATTATTCCTGTTGATGAGCAATGATAATGGATCCCAAAACTACAACACTTGCTGCTTCAGTGTATGTGTACTGAATTGTAAAAGAATATGATTATATCTTTTGCTTTGTAGTGCCCTGTTCACGAGAATGATGCTGAGAAGGCAATAGGTCCTGCTTGCTAGCTTTGTCATGGACATGCTTCAAAACTATCTCTATCCATGGTGTTACTGATTACTGCTTGTGATGTTTAAGAGTGATGCACAGGAACATGATTATTTTTATGTGAAGGTGGATATAAATAACTTTATTTGAGAAGGAGCTTTCCATTGCATCTGATTTGTACTATTAGTATCAGACTTCATTACTGTGAAGTAACATTTGGGCAAAATGGGCAACATGTGTTTGGTCATTGACGTGCTTTGTTTCTTAGGCTCGTGCTATGATAACTTGATGACACCCCTTTATAGACATTATAGTATAGAGCATTCTCATGCATTAAGTTCACTACAAGGAAAATGGATAAAGTCTGCAAACTGGAACAAGATAGTTGGTCCTTTAAATGGAGAGTACAAATTTATTGCAATAATCTATATATGCCCTGCAGAACCTGTACACCTTGCAATAGGTAGAGATGGCTAAATTTTGTAGCTTTTTGTTCCCATTTTTTCCCATCAAAATTATGGGAAAAATAAGCTATTCATGGAGTGTTTCAGTTGCCTGCTATATTACAGATTTGCAATGAGCACAAGCCTGCAACCTTAAAGGAAAAGTTGTTGCTACTGATGACATGACAACTGTGGGTGAGATTTTTTTATTATGTTAGTACAGAGTACAAACTGATATTATGTTGCAGCAAGAATGTATAGAGCTTCGGAGCTCGTCCTTCTCTTCACATAAGGTTCGATTTAGAGTTCATGCTTTGTGCTCATTAAAAAAAAGAAAAGGAAGGAGTTGCTTGATATATTGACATGTATACAGTGTAAAAAACATGCTTACAGTTCTAACATGAATTTTATTGAACTGAGAGGTGTGATATGCAAATGTTTTATGGTTGAAAGTTCTGTACCATCGGTCATATTGTATAAAAATGGTCTCTGCTTTCATCTTCTTTGATGCCATATTTTCTTGTAAAAATTGAAATGCATTATGCACCTGTTCTTTTCATGGTGGTTCCATTTTTTTGTCAATTTATAAACTTTTTATGAATAGTAATATAGACACATGTTCTTAATTTATTTTGGATTTTTGTTCACCCCAAAATGCAGTGTAGATCTGCCATTGACAATTTTTTGGAGCACTGGTTAAACATTTGCTGAAATGTTGATAGGAAAAGCCTTTGTTTCCACATAATATGTTGCCCATTAGTTAAACTTATTGGATACACGCAGTGGGCATGATGACCATGTACAACTTTTTTCAGTTAGAATTGTGTCTGCTATTGATCTATCTTGCTTAATACAAAGAACTCTGCATGTTTTGGAAACAAGAGGTAATGCAGACATTTAATTCCATTGTGAACTTCTGATTCAGCCTTGGGGCATGGACGGCGAGAAGCGTAGGCATGTGCCTAGCGTACCGGACCATGATGGATTGAGGAGCTGATGTCACGTGGCGGCTGGTTAACCAGCGGCGGCTGGAGCCATCATCGACCACGAGTTCGTGCTAGGAGCACATGGGCAAAGGAGAGGAGATGTTAGTGCTGTTGGAATAAGGTTTATTGGGTCGTCCTCCTCCAGCAACATATTACACAATGTACTTAAGCCGATTTATTCTCTTTGGTAAAAATGTCCCTCATTTGCTTGATGAAACTTTACTTTCGTAAAATTAATTGATTTAGGAACCATAACGTATACTACTACATCTATGTCTGGTATCTATTTGGTTATATTAAACTAACAGTTTATTCTTCTTGCTAGAAGGGGTGTCGTGAAAGATGACCTGGATGCTATTAAAGTTTTATATATGTTGCAGTCCATGTGAGTCATTTCTATGGACTATGCTACTAATCGTCACATAAGGTCATATGCTAACAATTGACCTATGTACACTTAAAGGTCCTCTCACCTTGGATCATATAAATCTGCTATCAATGGCTGAGACTGTGCTTTGATTTCTCACCACCTGCTTCTATATTTTTAAACACCTCAATCTTGCCTTGGACAAAATATACAAGATGCCACTTCATAAATTTTGTCCAGAGGCTATTCTAGGTGCTGCGTCACCTTATTATTGGGCCAGTCCCATGTATTTTTGAAGCACTTAAGTATAGGCTGTTTTTAGAGTCCGTATGTGTGGGGAAACAAGAGTTAGGGTTGGTTTCGGACCCCTCCACCAAGGGCCACGAAATTCCCCCTCTCTCCTCCATATATACAACCCTTAGGGCATCGTTTAGACTTTGGGGTTTTGTTTAGATTAAAGTTCGCCATAGCTGCAACTTCGCGTACTTCGTTTGTGTTCAACTACCAGACAAAGGCGTCACAGAACCCCACCTTGATCAATAAAGCTTTCATCTTATATTCGCAATATCCATATTGCAATCTCAGTTTCTTGCTTGTTCTTCCTTTGCCTACAGGAAAAAGACCTTCATCGTCAGGTTGATCGTGCTCCGGCGTGGTCAATAACCTCTCGGAGTTGGTTTAGCGATTGCTAAGGCGCGACGTCCTCGCACGTTCATAGTCGGATCGTCAAAGTCGACTTCCTCCAAAACGATAGCCACCATCTCATTGAAAGACGGGACACCTTTGCCTCTATCAAGTGGTATCAGATTTCCAGGTTGCTCGGTGAGATTTTACAGTTTTTCGTAGTTTAGATCGAGTCTGTTCTTCATACCTATAATCCATGAAAAAGCCAAAAAAATTAGGGTTAGTTCATCCTATCTGAACCAATCTGAGCCTTTGCATAATCTTTTATGTATTTGCTGTGTTGAATTTGCGGTTGCATCATCGTGTCTGGTTGCTGGTCTTAGTGTCTAGTCCTTTAGAGTTTCAAGTTCTGTTCACAAGTAGTCACGCCGCCGCCGCATCATCATCATCACCGCTGCCATATACCACCATCGTCATCACCGCTGCCATATTCCGCATATCCACCGCCATCACGATAATACGAGTCCACGTCCATCACCGATTCGCCACCAGTCCGAGTTCCACCGTCCTACATATATCCGCCACCAGTCCGAGTTTCCACCAGATTCATCTCTGCCACCAGTCCTAGTCCGAGTCCAGTATTTGTTGCTTTGTTTTCGAGTTCCAGATCACACGATACTCCGAGTCATGATCGAGTAGGACTCCCTAACTTTCGAGCCATCCGCAGAAGAAAAATAGTTCCAAACTAAAAAAAACTAAGTCTGGAAAATTCTGGCTAGGCAGTTTTTAGACCATTTGTACACTTTTTCGAATTTTTTTGTTGCGGAGTAAAAAAAGAGGAAAAAATTGCAAAAAAGTGAAAACAAAACAAAAAAAATTCAGAGCGTGCTCCTCCCTTGTTTACGTGGAGCACCGTGATTTTGTTAGTGTTCTAGGCTCGCGTATCTAGCACGGTCTAGCCTAGGACCAACACAGTACCGTCGTTGAGCATTTATTCAGCTTTGCATCTCTGAATTGATTATTGCTGACCCTTTTTGCTACCATATTATAAGCCTTCCTAGCTCCACATACATCTACGTCGTGCGTTTGACTCTCCCTGGTAATCACTCTATCCAAGCTTTGAGAGTTTTGACTACGACGGTTGCCGATCACCGCCTGCTGCTGGGTAAGAACTGGTAAGAATTTGAGATTTTCTTGACGAATTTGTGACACTCCACCACCGCCATTTTCTAGTAGTCTGTAGGATCATATTCTTGTGTGTTTCTATTGCTACTAACCATGGCAGGATCACAACGCGACGCGATTGACTGGGAGAACATGACGAACAAAGAGTTACATGATAAGTTTCAGCAAATGATGAGTGGACAGGTGGAAGATGTGCTAAACGGATTTGAAGAGGCCATGGAGAAGATAGATGGCATTGAGAAGGCGTTCGAAACAAAGCTCGATAACAAGTTTAATGAATTGCTCGCGCGTCTTCCACCGCCCGCTGCACCTATCGCATCTCTACAACAATAACAACATCGTCTTCCAAATCAAGTGGGACGAGCACAACGCGTTCCCATTGAGCCTGGTCAAACTTCTGGTGCTGCTGTACCTACTGTTGGTGCTTCTGTCGCTCCTGCTGCTACTGCAGAGGTGGAGGACCATTACGAGGATGAGGTTGATCAAAATCAGAACTACGTGCAACCACCACCACCACCACCACCAGGTCGTCCTCATGCATATCATCGCAATGGTAGGGCTGCACCACCACCTGAGGTACATGACCATCTTCCTAAACTAAAATTGAATATTCCACCATTTAGGGTAGATATGTTCCTGATATATATCTTACTTGCGAGTTAGAAACTGAACAACGATTTACATGTTTACAGTATCCTGAGGAGAGACGTGTTCCTGCTGCTGTTTGTGCTTTCACTAGCTTTGCATGTGTTTGGTGGTCTGAACATTGTAGATTATATCCTATTCCAGCTACTTGGGCTGCTTTGAAAACTGCTATGCGTACTCGTTGGGTTCCACCATATTATCAACGTGAATTACTTCAAAAATTAGAGCGCTTAAGACAAGGAAAAAATTCTGTAGAAGAATATTATCAGAAATTACAAACTGGCATGATTAGATGTGGTATTGTTGAGGAGAATGAAGCTATGCTTGCACGTTTTATGGGTGGATTAAAGAGAGAGATTCAGACCATTCTAGAGTATAAGGAGTATACTAATATCACTCGTTTATTCCATCTTGCTTGTAAGCTGAACGTGAAGTGCAGGATCGACAGGCATTGGCGTGAACTAACTTTTCTGCAGGTCGATCTTCATCATGGACACCACGTGCATCCTCTACTTCCACTCCACCAGCACCTCCATTAGGTGCCACCTCCAGCCGTGATACAAGAAAGCAGGCACAACCACCACTATCTGCCAACACTACTGGAAACAGGAGATTTGCCGTCAGTACTGCTCTTTGCCGTCAGCATTTCGTCGGGGCAGACGACAAAGACCACTTTTGCCGCTAGCTACTGACGGCAAAGAATGACTGGCGGCAAAGACATATTTTGCCGTCTGCTTTTTTTTACAGACGGCGAAGACATAATTTGCCGTCTGCTTTTTTTTTACAGATGACGAAGATATAATTTGTCGTCTGCTTTTTTTTATAGACGGCAAAGAATGCCTTTGCCGACTGTGAGAAAAAAGGAGACGGCAAATTATGTCTTTGCCGTCTGTAAAAAAATTGAAGACGGCAAAGTATGTCTTTGCTGTGTTTTATTTACAGACGGCAAAGCAGAAAACACACCACGCGGATCAAACCCACGGATCGATGACATGGCATCATCTACTCCACGCACACCCTGATCTCTCTCTGTCCCACGCCGACGGCACCACTCTCTCTCCCAACCCGCACCGACCCCACCACTATCTCTCCCAACCCGACCCCATCTCCCCCTTATCCCCTTCATGATCTCTCTGTCCCAACCCGACCCCATCTCTCCCTCGATACCTTCCTCCTCTGCCTCCCTCCTCCCTTCTCTCGATCTAGCTCGCCGCCGCACTGGTCGACCCCACCTCGCCGCCGCCTGAGATGGAGGCCACCGCGTGATCTTCCACCTCCTCCTCGCTGCGGGATCCTCCTCCTCCTCCGTGCCCGCGACCTCGCGCCTCCTCCCTATCTCGAGCTCCCGAGCTCGTCAACTGTCGTCGTCCTTCGATCCAGCCGCACCACAAGAGCTCGACGCCGCTGGAGTAGGGGCCACCGCGGCATCCTCTCCCTCCTCCTCGCCGCGGAGTCCTCCTCTTCCTCCCTGCCGCGACCCCACGCCTCCCCCCGAGCTCTTCTTTTCGTCAACCGCCGCTACCCTTCGATCCGGCTGCGCTGCAAGAGCTCGCCGCCGCGCGAGCAGGAGGCCGTCGCTAGATCCTCCTTCTTCTCTCCGCCACGGGATCCTCCCTGACCGCGACCCCATGCTTCCTCCCGATCTTGAGCTCCCCTGCCCATCAATCATCGTCGCCTTCGACCTGGCCGTGCACCAGCTTTGTCAAGAGCTCGCCGGAGCTACCCTGCAGCACCCCTTTCTCCTTCCATCTCCCTCGCCATCCATCTGCCCCTCTGCCATGGTAAAATTCGCCCAAGACCACCGTCGGCTGCCTTGAGCTCGACGCTCACGCTCAGATCTAGCCGCTGGCAAGGGCCAGTGCGTCCTTTTTTGTGAAATATTTCGGTTTTGACGTGTGCTTATTCGTTCATTTGTTCGTCATGTAAATGGGGAGCTTCATATTGTAAATAGTGTATTTATGTGTAAATATTCTGATGATGGATATATTGTGCAAATAGAGTATTCATGTCTTGTAAAGTCTGCTCTGTTGTCATACATTCTTGAACTGTAGATGGTGAAATCGTTGTGATTTTTTTTGTCTACGCCATCGAGCAACTCCGACCTCTGCACCTCGACTGGTGGTTCATATTTTTAAATTAAATAATTTTCTTTGCCGTCTGGGGTGTATGAGGTAGACGGCAAAGACAGAGTCTGGATGGCGGCAAAGCTGCCTTTCTTTGCCGTATGCTATTATTTGGTTGACGGCAAGGATGAAGTTTTGCTGACGGCGAAGATTTTGCCGTCTGCCCAACGAAATGCTGACGACAAAGAATTCTTTGCCGGCTAATCTTTGTCTTCTGACTTTGCCGTCTGCTGACTGACGGCAAAATCTTTGCCGTCTGTTTTTAGGCCTTTGCCGACTGTAATCCACAGACGGCAAATTACCTGATTCCTGTAGTGCAAGAGCACACCTATCAGGCCTGCGCAGAGCTCTTCTTCTTCCATGGCATCAACAGGGCACACAAGTGATATTATTTGTCGTCGTTGTAAGGGAAGAGGACATTTTGTGAGAGAATGCCAATCTTAGCGCGTGATGATTGCTACTGAGGATGGTGGGTATGAGTCCGCTAGTGACTATGATGAGGAGACTTTGGCTCTTATTACACATGAAGAACATGGTGGAGAGGATTCTGATCATGAGACGCAATACATGGCTGCTGAAGATGCTGACAGGTATGAATGTTTAGTTGCTCAACGTGTTTTGAGTGTGCAGGTTACACAAGCTGAGCAAAATCAGAGGCATAATTTGTTCCATACAAAGGGAGTTGTGAAGGAATGTACTGTTCGCGTCATCATAGATGGAGGGAGCTGCAATAACTTGGCTAGCATGGAGATGATGGAGAAGCTATCTCTCACCACAAGACCACATCCACATCCTTACTACATCCAATGATTCAACAACAACGAGAAGGTTAAGGTCACACGTACTGTTCGTGTGCATTTCAGTATCTCTACATATGCTGATTATGTTGATTGTGATGTGGTACCTATGCAAGCATGTTCCTTATTACTTGGTAGACCATGGCAATTTGATAAAAATTCTGTACACCATGGTAGAAACAATCACTATACTCTTATTCATAAGGATAAAAATATTACTTTGCTTCCTATGACTCCTGAATCCATTTTGAAAGATGATATTAATAGAGCTAATAAAGCAAAACAGGAGAAAAATAAGAGTGAAAATCAGATTGTGGCAAAAGAATTTGTGCAACAAATGAAACCTAATAATAAACCATCTAGTGTTGCTTCTGAAATTAAATTCAAAAGTGCATGTTTACTTCCCACAAAATCTGATACTGATGAGCTAGATTTCAGCAAATCTGTTTGCTATGCTTTCGTGTGCAAAGAGGCATTATTTTCATTCGAGGACGTGCCTTCCTCTTTGCCTCCTGCTGCCACTAACATTTTGCAGGAATTCGCTGGCGTCTTTCCAGAAGACGTGCCACAGGGATTACCACCTATTCGAGGGATTGAGCATCAAATTGACTTAATTCCTGGTGCATCATTACCCAACCGTGCACCATACCGTACCAATCCAGAGGAGACGAAGGAGATTATGCGTAAAGTACAAGAACTGCTCGACAAAGGTTATATACGCGAATCCCTTAGTCCTTGTGCTGTTCCTATCATTTTAGTGCCGAAAAAGGATGGTACGTCACGTATGTGCGTTGACTGTAGAGGCATTAATAATATTACTATTCATTATCATCATCCTATTCCTAGGCTAGATGATATGCTTGATGAATTGAGTGGCTCTACAATATTCTCCAAAGTTGATTTGCGTAGTGGATACCATCAAATTCGTGTGAAATTGGGAGATGAATGGAAAACAACATTTAAAACTAAGTTTGGATTATATGAGTGGTTAGTTATGCCTTTTGGGTTAACTAATGCACCTAGTACTTTCATGAGATTAATGAACGAAGTTTTACGTGCTTTCATTGGACGATTTGTGGTAGTTTACTTTGATGACATATTGATTTATAGCAAATCTTTGGAGGAACATTTGGAACATTTACGTGCTGTTTTTATTGCTCTACGTGATGCACGTTTGTTTGGTAACCTTGGAAAGTGCACCTTTTGCACCGACCGAGTATCTTTTCTTAGCTATGTTGTTACTCCACAGGGAATTGAAGTTGATAAAGCGAAGATAGTAGCTATTGAGAGTTGGCCGCAGCCCAAAACGGTCACACAAGTGAGGAGTTTCCTTGGCCTCGCTGGATTCTATAGGCATTTTGTGAGAGATTTCAGCACCATAGCTGCTCCTCTCAACGAGCTTACAAAGAAGGATGTGCCTTTTGTTTGGGGTACCGCACAGGAAGAAGCCTTCACGGTATTGGAAGATAAGTTGACACATGCTCCTTTACTCCAACTTCCTGATTTAATAAGACTTTTGAGCTTGAATGTGATGCTAGTGGAATTGGATTAGGAGGTGTGTTATTACAAGATGGCAAACCTATTGCATACTTTTCTAAAAAATGGAGTGGGCCTAGTCTGAACTATTCTACTTATGATAAAGAATTATATGCGCTTGTTCGGACCTTAGAAACATGGCAACATTATTTATGGCCCAAGGAATTTGTTATACATTCTGATCATGAATCTTTGAAACACATTAAAAGTCAAGCAAAACTGAACCATAGACATGCTAAATGAGTTGAATTCATTGAGACTTTCCCTGATATCATTAAACACAAGAAGGGTAAAGAAAATATTATTGCTGATGCATTGTCTCGTCGTTATACTATGCTTTCACAACTTGACTTTAAAATATTTGGTTTGGATACCATCAAAGATCAATATGTTCATGATGCTGAATTTAAAGATGTATTGCAGAATTGTAAGGAAGGGAGAACTTGGAACAAGTTCGTTCTTAATGATGGATTTGTGTTTCGTGCTAACAAGCTATGCATTCCAGCTAGCTCCGTTCGTCTTTTGTTGTTGCATGAGGCGCATGGAGGAGGATTAATGGGACACTTTGGTGTCAAGAAGACAGAGTATATACTTGCTACACATTTCTTTTGGCCAAAGATGAGACAGGATGTTGAGCGTTTTGTTGCTCACTGCACTACATGTCAAAGCTAAGTCATGACTCAATCCTCATGGTTTATATATGCCTTTGCGTGTACCTAGTGTTCCTTGGGAGGATATATCTATGGACTTTATTTTAGGTTTACCTCGAACAAAGAAGGGGAGGGATAGCATATTTGTTGTCGTGGATAGGTTCTCGAAAATGGCACACTTTATACCATGTCATAAAAGCGATGATGCTGTTAATGTTGCTGATTTGTTCTTTCGTGAAATTATTCGCTTGCATGGTGTGCCAAATACTATTGTTTCAGATCATGATACTAAATTTCTTAGCCACTTTTGTAGATGTTTATGGGCTAAGTTGGGGACTAAACTGCTTTTTAGTACTACTTGTCACCCCCAAACTGATGGACAAACTGAAGTAGTCAATAGAACATTGTCTACTATGCTTAGGGCTGTTTTAAAGAATAATAAGAAAATGTGGGAGGAATGCTTGCCTCATATTGAATTTGCTTATAATCGTTCATTGCATTCTACTACTAAGATGTGCCCTTTTGAAGTTGTGTATGGTTTCCTAGAAGGGGAGGATGATGAGGACATCAATACCATTGTTACACCCACAACCCCTGCAGTTATACATACTAGACCAATTACTAGAGCTCACGCAAGCCAATTGAATTATCAGGTACTTTCGTTTCTTGGTAATGATTCTAATGTTCATAAGAATATGATGCTGCCTAAATTGGATACATTTGTTTTGCTTACAAATGAAGGGCCTAGCTTAGACAAGAAAGATGAACCTTGGAGCAAGTTCAAGCATGGAGATGATGGCATGCGCAAGGGGAACAAGAACGGAGTTACAAGTGATGATTCCAGGACTTTGAAGCCACCATAATGAGTGCATGAAGCCTTGGACAAAATATACAAGATGCCACTTCATAAATTTCGTCCAGAGGCTATTCTAGGTGCTGCGTCACCTTATTATTGGGCCAGGCCCATGTATTTTCGAAGTACTTAAGTATAGGCTGTTTTTAGAGTCCGTATGTGTGGGGAAACAAGAGTTAGGGTTGGTTTCGGACCCCTCCACCAAGGGCCACGAAATTCCCCCTCTCTCCTCCATATATACAGCCCTTAGGGCATCGTTTAGACTTTGGGGTTTTGTTTAGATTAAAGTTCGTCATAGCTGCAACTTCGCGTACTTCGTTTGTGTTCAACGACCAGACAAAGGCGTCACAGAACCTCACCTTGATCAATAAAGCTTTCATCTTATATTCGCAATATCCAGATTGCAATCTCAGTTTCTTGCTTGTTCTTCGTTTGCCTGGAGGAAACCGACCTTCGTGGTCAGGTTGATTGTGCTCCGGCGTGGTCAATAACCTCCCGGAGTTGGTTTAGCAATGGCTAAGGCGCGACGTCCTCGCACGTTCATAGTCGGATCGTCAAAGTCGACTTCCTCCAAAACGATATCCACCATCTCATCGAAAGACGGGACACCTTTGCCTCTATCAGCTTCACACGTAGATCCCACCATGATGCTTTGCTTGGAACCGCACTAGTTGACAACTCCACCATTCATTATAAATACATATCCGATATGTGACTTTGAGTCATCCGGATTAGTGTCAAAGCTAGCATCGACGTAACCATTTACTACGAGCTCTTTGTCACCTCCGTAAACGAGAAACATATCCTTAGTCCTTTTCAGGTACTTCAGGATGTCCTTGACCGTTGTCCAGTGATCCACTGCAGGATTACTATGGTACCTCCCTGCTAAACTTATAGCAAGGCACACATCAGGTCTGGTACACAGCATAGCATAAATGATAGAGCCTATGGCCGAGGCATAGGGAATGTCTTTCATTTTCTCTCTATCTTCTTCAGTGGTTGGGCATTGAGTCTGACTCAACATCACACCTTGTAACACAGGCAAGAACCCTTTCTTTGACTGATCCATTTTGAACTTCTTGAAAACTTTATCAAGGTATGTGCTTTGTGAAAGTCCAATTAAGCATCTTGATCTATCTCTGTAGATCTTGATGCCCAATATATAAGCAGCTTCACCGAGGTATTTCATTGAAAAACTCTTATTCAAGTATCCTTTTATACTATCCAGAAATTCTATATCATTTCCAATCAACAATATGTCATCCATATATAATATTAGAAATGCTACAGAGCTCCCACTTACTTTCTTGTAAATACAGGCTTCTCCAAAAGTCTATATAAACCATATGCTTTGATCACCTCATCAAGGCATATATTCCAACTCCGAGATGCTTGCACCAGTGCATAAATGGACCGTTGGAGCTTGCACACTTCGTTAGCACCTTTAGGATCGACAAAACCTTCTGGTTGCATCATATACAATTCTTCTTTAAGAAGTCCATTAAGGAATGCAGTTTTGACGTCCACTTGTCAAATTTCGTAATCATAAAATGTGGCAATTGCTAACATGATTCGAACAGACTTAAGCATCGATACGGGTGAGAAAGTCTCATTGTAGTAAACTCCTTGAACTCATCGAAAACCTTTTGCGACAAGTCAGGCTTTGTAGACAGTAATGTTACCATTAGTGTCAGTCTTCTTCTTGAAAATCCATTTATTCTCTATGGCTCGCCGGTCATCGGGTAAGTCAACCAAAGTCCATACTTTGTTCTTATATATGGATCCTATCTCAGATTTCATGGCCTCAAGCCATCTATTGGAATCTGGGCTCATCATAGCTTCTTCATAGTTTGTAGGTTCGTCATGGTCTAGTAACATGAACTTCCAGAACAGGATTACCGTACCACTCTGGTGTGGAACGTGCTCTGGTTGACCTATGAGGTTCGGTAGTAACTTGATCTGAAGTTTCATGATCATCATCATTAGCTTCCTCTCTTGTTGGTGTAGGCACCATGGGAACGGTTTTCTGTGATGAGCTACTTTCCAATTCGAGAGAAGGTACATTTACCTCATCAAATTCTACTTTCCTCCCACTCACTTCTTACGAGAGAAAGTCCTTCTCTAGAAATAATCCATTTTTAGCAACAAAGATCTTGCCTTCGGATCAGTCGTAGAAGGTGTACCCAACAATTTCTTTTGGGTATCCTATGAAGGCGCACTTCTCTGATTTGGGTTCGAGCTTATCAGGCTGAAGCTTTTTCAAATAAGTATCGCAACCCCAAACTTTAAGAAACGACAACTTAGGTTTCTTGCCAAACCACAGTTCATACGGTGTCGTCTCAACGGATTTAGACGGTGCCCTATTTAATGTGAATGCAGCTGTCTGTAATGCATAAACCCAAAACGATAGTGGTAAATCGGTAAGAGACATCATAGATCGCACCATATCTAATAAAGTATGGTTACAACATTCGGACACACCATTACACTGTGGTGTTCTGGGTGGCGTGAGTTGTGATACTATTCCACATTGTTTTAAATGAAGGACAAACTAATAACTCAAATATTCGCCTCCGCGATCAGATCGTAGAAACTTTTTCTTCTTGTTACGATGATTCTCCACTTCACTCTGAAATTCTTTGAACTTTTCAAATGTTTCAGGCTTGTGTTTCATTAAGTAGATTGTCGGGGGAAATGAGACCTATGGGATCACTGGGATCCCTTTTGCTACGGTTGGCGGGCGCGAGGTTGTGCAAAGAGCGGGTCTAGAAGCCAGCACGAGGATCGTTTACCTAGGTTCGGGCCGCAAGGATGCGTAATACCCTAGTCCTGCTTTGATGTATATTTGAGTGTTCTTGAGTTCTTGATAGAGGCAAAGGTGTCCCGTCTTTCGATGAGATGATGGATATCGCTTTGGTGGAAGTTGACTTTGACGATCCGACTACGAACGTGCGAGGACGTCGCGCCTTAGCAATCGCTAAACCAACTCCGAGAGGTTATTGACCACGCCGGAGCACGATCAACCTGACCACGAGGGTCTGTTTCCTGCGAGCAAACGAAGAACAAGCAAGAAACTGAGATTGCAATCTGGATATTGCGAATATAAGATGAAAACTTTATTGATCAAGGTGGGGTTCTGTGACGCCTTTGTCTGGTCGTTGAACACAAACGAAGTACGCGAAGTTGCAGCTATGGCGAACTTTTAATCTAAACAAAACCCAAAGTCTAAACGATGCCCTAAGGGCTGTATATATGGAGGAAGAGGGGGGAATTTCGTGGCCCTTGGTGGAGGGGTCCGAAATCAACCCTATCTCTTGTTTCCCCACACATACGGACTCTAAAAATAGCCTATACTTATGTATTTCGAAATTACATGGGCCTGGCCCAATAATAAGGTGACGCAGCACCTATAATAACCTCGGGACGAAATTTAGAAGTGGCATCTTGTATATTTCGTCCAAGGCTTCATGCGCCCATTATGGTGGCTTCAAAGTCCTGAAATCATCACTTGTAACTCCGTTCTTGTTCCCCTTGCGCATGCCATCATCTCCATGCTTGTTCTTGCTCCAATGTTCATCCTTCTCCAAGCTAGGCCCTTTATTTGTAAGCAAAACAAATGTATCCAATTTAGGCAGCATCATATTCTCATGAACATTAGAATCATTACCAAGAAACGAAAGTACCTGGTAATTTAGTTGGCGTGCGCGAGCTCTAGTAATTGGTCCAGTATGTATAGCAGCAGGGCCTGTGGGTGTAACAATTGTATTGATGTCCTCATCATCCTCCCCTTCTTGAAATGAAGTCGTCCTCGACGGAAGTTCATCTTCCTCACCCAAATAAGGCTTCAAATCTGCAATGTTAAAAGTGGGACTAACCCCAAAATCTGCAGGCAGCTCAAGTTTATATGCATTATCATTTATTTTCTCTAACACCTTAAAGGGACCATCAGCCCGTGGCATGAGCTTTGATTTGCGCAAATCAGGAAATCTATCATTACGCAAATGTAACCAAACAAGATCTCCAGGTGCAAACACAACATGTTTTCTACCCTTATCTCCAGCAAGTTTATATTTGGCATTCATACACTCAATGTTTTCCTTAGTTAACTCATGCATTTTTAAAATCAATTCAGCATGTTGTTTAGCATCAAAATTAACCTTCTCCGAAGATGGAAGAGGCAATAAATCAATAGGTGCACGAGGTCGGAAACCATACACAACTTCAAAAGGGCACATCTTAGTAGTAGAATGCAATGAATGATTATAAGCAAATTCAATATGAGGCAAGCATTCCTCCCACATTTTCTTATTACTCTTCAAAACAGCCCTAAGCATAGTAGACAATGTTCTATTGACTACTTCAGTTTGGCCATCAGTTTGGGGGTGACAAGTAGTACTAAAAAGCAGTTTAGTCCCCAACTTAGCCCATAAACATCTCCAAAAGTGGCTAAGAAATTTAGTATCACGATCTGAAACAATAGTATTTGGCACACCATGCAAGCGAATAATTTCACGAAAGAACAAATCAGCAACATTAACAGCATCATCGCTTTTATGACATGGTATAAAGTGTGCCATTTTCGAGAATCTATCCACGACAACAAATATGCTATCCCTCCCCTTCTTTGTTCGAGGTAAACCTAAAACAAAGTCCATAGATATATCCTCCCAAGGAACACTAGGTACAGGCAAAGGCATATATAAACCATGAGGATTGAGTCGTGACTTAGCTTTTTGACATGTAGTGCAGCGAGCAATAAAACGCTCAACATCCCGTCTCATCTTTGGCCAAAAGAAATGTGTAGCAAGTACGTCCTCCGTCTTCTTCACGCCAAAGTGTCCCATTAATCCTCCTCCATGCACCTCCTGCAACAACAGAAGACGAACAGAGCTAGCTGGAATGCATAGCTTGTTAGCACGAAACACAAATCCATCGTTAACGACAAACTTGTTCCACATTCTTCCTTCTTTGCAATTCTGCATTACATCTTTAAAATCAGCATCATGCACATATTGATCTTTGATGGTCTCCAAACCAAATATTTTGATGTCAAGTTGTGAAAACATAGTATAGCGACGAGACAATGCATCAGCAATAACATTTTCTTTTCCCTTCTTGTGTTTAATGACATAAGGGAAAGTCTCAATGAATTCAACCCATTTAGCATGTCTACGATTCAGTTTAGCTTGACTTTTAATATGTTTCAAAGATTCATGATCAGAATGTATAACAAATTCCTTGGGCCATAAATAATCTTGCCATGTTTCTAAAGTCCGAACAAGAGCATATAATTCTTTATCATAAGTAGAAAATTCAGACTAGGCCCACTCAATTTTTTCAGAAAAGTATGCAACAGGCTTGCCATCTTGTAATAACACACCTCCTAATCCAATTCCACTAGCATCACATTCACGCTCAAAAGTCTTATTAAAATCAAGAAGTTGGAGTAAAGGAGCATGTGTCAACTTATCTTTCAATACCGAGAAGGCTTCTTCCTGTGCGGTACCCCAAAGAAAAGGCACATCTTTCTTTGTAAGCTCATTGAGAGGTGCGGCAATGGTGCTGAAATCTCTCACAAAACACCTATAGAATCCAGCGAGGCCAAGAAAACTCCTCACGTGTGTGACCGTTTTGGGCTGCGGCCAACTCTCAATAGCTTCAATCTTGGCTTTATCAACTTCAATTCCCTGTGGAGTAACAACATAGCCAAGAAAAGATACTCGGTCGGTGCAAAAGGTGCACTTCCCAAGGTTACCAAACAAACGTGCATCACGTAAAGCAATAAAAACATCACGTAAATGTTCCAAATGTTCTTCCAAAGATCTGCTATAAATCAATATGTCATCAAAGTAAACTACCACAAATCGTCCAATGAAAGCACGTAAAACTTCGTTCATTAATCTCATGAAAGTACTAGGTGCATTAGTTAACCCAAAAGGCATGACTAACCACTCATA
Source organism: Triticum dicoccoides (assembly GCF_002162155.2). Classification (NCBI taxonomy): domain Eukaryota; kingdom Viridiplantae; phylum Streptophyta; class Magnoliopsida; order Poales; family Poaceae; genus Triticum; species Triticum dicoccoides. Next base: position 340,638,321 of record NC_041384.1, read on the forward strand.
TAATCCAAACTTAGTTTTAAATGCTGTTTTCCATTCATCTCCCAATTTCATACGAATTTGATGGTATCCACTACGCAAATCAACTTTGGAGAATATTGTAGAGCCACTCAATTCATCAAGCATATCATCTAGCCTAGGAATAGGATGACGATAACGAATAGTAATATTATTAATGCCTCTACAATCAACACACATACGTGATGTACCATCCTTTTTCGGCACTAGAATAATAGGAACAGCACAAGGACTAAGGGATTCGCTTATATAACCTTTGTCGAGAAGCTCTTGTATTTGACGCATAATCTCCTTCGTCTCCTCTGGATTGGTACGGTATGGTGCACGGTTTGGCAGTGAAGCACCGGGAATTAAGTCAATCTGATGCTCAATCCCTCGAATAGGCGGTAATCCCGGTGGCACGTCTTGTGGAAAGACGTCAGCGAACTCCTGCAAAATGTTAGTGATAGCAGGAGGCAAAGAGGAAGGCATGTCCTCGAATGAAAATAATGCCTCTTTGCACACAAAAGCATAGCAAACAGATTTGCTGAAATCTAGCTCATCAATATCAGATTTGGTGGCAAATAAACATGCACTTTTCAATTTAATTTCAGAAGCGGCACTAAATGGTTTATTATTAGGCTTCATTTGTTGCTCAAATTCTTTTGCCACAATATGATTTTCACTCTTATTCTTCTCCTGTTTTGCTTTATTAGCTCTATTAATATCATCTTTCAAAATGGAATCAGGAGTCATAGGAAGCAAAGTAATATTTTTATCCTTATGAACAAGAGTATAGTGATTGTTTCTACCATGGTGTACAGAGTTTTTATCAAATTGCCATGGTCTACCAAGTAATAAGGAACATGCTTGCATAGGTACCACATCACAATCAACATAATCAGCATATGTGGATGTGGTCTTGTGGTGAGAGAAAGCTTCTCCACCATCTCCATGCTAGCCAAGTTGTTGCAGCTACCTCCGTCTATGATGACGCGCACAGAACGTTCCTTCACAACTCCCTTGGTATGGAACAAATTGTGCCTCTGATTTTGCTCAGCTTGTGTGACCTGCACACTCAAAACACGTTGAGCAACTAAACATTCATACCTGTCAGCGTCTTTAGGAGCCATGTATTGCGTCTCATGATCAGAATCATCTCCACCATGTTCTTCACGTGTAATAAGAGCCAAAGTCTCCTCATCATAGTCACTAGCGGACTCATATCCACCATCCGCGGTAGCAATCATCACACGTGGAGATTTGCATTCTCTCGCATAATGACCTCCTCCCTTACAACGACGACAAATAATATCACTTGTGTGCCCTGTTGATGCCATGGAAGAAGAAGAACTCCGTGCAGGCCCAGCAGGTGCGCTCTTGGCAGATAATGGTGGTTGTGCCTGTTTTCTTGTATCACGACTGGAGGAGGCACCTAATTGAGGTGCTGGTGCAGTTGAAGTAGAAGATGCACGCGGTGTCCATGATGAAGGTCGGCCTGCAGAAAAGTTAGTTCGCGCCAATGCTTGTCGATCCTGCACTTCACGTTCAGCCTTACAAGCAAGATGGAATAAACGAGTGATATTAGTATACTCCTTATAGTCTAGAATGGTCTGAATCTCTCTATTTAATCCACCCAGAAAACGTGCAAGCATAGCTTCATTCTCCTCAACAATACCACATCTAATCATGCCAGTTTGTAATTCCTGATAATATTCTTCTACAGAATTTTTTCCTTGTCTTAAGCGCTGTAATTTTTGAAGCAATTCACGTTGATAATATGGTGGAACCCAACGAGTACGCATAGCAGTTTTCAAAGCAGCCCAAGTAGCGGGAATAGGATATAATCTACAATGTTCAGACCACCATACACATGCAAAACTAGTGAAAGCACAAACAGCAGCAGCAACCCGTCTCTCCTCGGGATATTGTAAACATGTAAAACATTGTTCAGTTTCTAACTCCCAAGTAAGATATATATCAGGAACATATCTACCCTCAAATGGTGGAATATTCAATTTCAGTTTAGGAATATGGACATCATCTCGTACCTGAGGTGGTGGTGCAGGCCTACCATTACGAATATATACCTGAGGTCGACCTGCTGGTGGTGGTGCAGGTGGCTGCACGTAGTGCTGATTTTGATCGACCTCATCCTCATAATCTCCCACATAATCCTCCTCCTCCGCATTAGCAGCAGGAGCCAGAGATGTATCAACAACAGCACCAACAGTTTGGCCAAACGCAAGAGGAACACGGCTCGCTCGGCGGAGATCTGTTTCGCGACGTGGAGGTAGTCGTTGTTGTTGTTGTTGGAGAGGTGCGTTAGGTGCAGCGGGTGGTGGTGGTGGAAGACGCGCGAGCAATTCATTAAACTTGTTATCGAGCTTTGTTTCGAACGTCTTCTCCATGCCATCTATCTTGTCCATGGCCTCTTCAAATCTGTTTAGCACATCTTGCACCTGTCCACTCATCATTTGCTGAAATTTATCATGCAAATCCTTATTCGTCATGTTCTCCCAGTCAGTCTCGTCGGCTTGTGATCCTGGCATGGTTAGCAGCAATAGAAACACACAAGAATATGATCCTACAGACTACTAACAAGAGGTGGTGGTGGGTGTCACAAATCCGTCAAGCAAATCTCAAATTCTTACCAGTTCTTACCCAGCAGCAGGCGGTGATCGGCAACCGTTGTAGTCAAAAACTCTCAAAGCTTGGATAGAGCGATTACCAGGGAGAGTCAAACGCACGACGTAGATGTATGTGGAGCTGGGAAGGCTTATAATATGGTAGCAAAAAGGGTCAGCAATAATCAATTCAGAGATGCAAAGTTGAATAAACGCTCAACGACGGTACTGTGCTGGTCCTAGACTAGACCGTGCTAGAGACGCGAGCCTAGAACACTAACAAAATCACGGCGCTGCACGTAAACAAGGGAAAAGCCCACTCTGGAATTTTTTTTTCGCTCTTTTTTTTGCGCTGTTTTTTTTGCGCTGCTCTTTTTTTTTTGCGAAAAATCACTATAGTGGCGAGTGTCTCAAAACTCTTCCCAGGTCAAACTGACAGGATGAGCACGAAATTTTTTTTTGATCAATTTTTTTTTCGACTGCCCGGACCCAAAAACTGGAAACGGGTCAAAAAAAACTTTCTATAACGGCGACTGTCTCAATACGCTTAGAAACACCTAAAAATAGGATAGCCAGAAAATTTTTCGACAAGTGCGTTTTCGGAAAATTTTGGGCCTAAACGGAGGGTGGTTTCCGGACTCTTTTTTTTCCGAAACCTACTCCGGCAAGGAAACACGAATCGGAAACTAGATGGATCCCGAAAACAAACCTAATAAGCAAGGAACTCGGATTGGTGGTGGATATATGGTGGTAGTATATGGCAGCGGTGGTGGTAGCGGTGGTAGTATATGGATATGGATCGGTGGTGGTATATGGACACGGATTGGTGGTGGTATATGGACACGGATTCGGAGCGGTGGTGGTAGATGGCAGGGGCGATGATGATGGTGCGGCGGCGGCGTGACAACTTATGACCAGAACTCGAAACTCTAAAAGACTAGACTCTAAGACCAGCAACTAGACCGACGATGCAACCGCAAATTCAACAAAGCAAAACCCTAAAAAGATTATGCAAAGGCTCAGATTGGTTCGGATATGATGAACTAACCCTAATTTTTTTGTGGCTTTTTCGTGGACTGTAGGTATGAAGAACAGACTCGATCTAAACTACGAAAAACTGTAAAATCTCACCGAGCAACCTGGAAATCTGATACCACTTGATAGAGGCAAAGGTGTCCCGTCTTTCGATGAGATGATGGATATCGCTTTGGTGGAAGTCGACTTTGATGATCCGACTACGAACGTGCGAGGACGTCGCGCCTTAGCAATCGCTAAACCAACTCCGAGAGGTTATTGACCATGCCGGAGCACGATCAACCTGACCACGAGGGTCTGTTTCCTGCGAGCAAACGAAGAACAAGCAAGAAACTGAGATTGCAATCTGGATATTGCGAATATAAGATGAAAACTTTATTGATCAAGGTGGGGTTCCGTGACGCCTTTGTCTGGTCGTTGAACACAAACGAAGTACGCGAAGTTGCAGCTATGGCGAACTTTTAATCTAAACAAAACCCAAAGTCTAAACGATGCCCTAAGGGCTGTATATATGGAGGGAGAGGGGGGAATTTCGTGGCCCTTGGTGGAGGGGTCCGAAATCAACCCTATCTCTTGTTTCCCCACACATACGGACTCTAAAAATAGCCTATACTTATGTATTTCGAAATTACATGGGCCTGGCCCAATAATAAGGTGACGCAGCACCTATAATAACCTCGGGACGAAATTTATGAAGTGGCATCTTGTATATTTCGTCCAAGGCTTCATGCGCCCATTATGGTGGCTTCAAAGTCCTGAAATCATCACTTGTAACTCCGTTCTTGTTCCCCTTGCGCATGCCATCATCTCCATGCTTGTTCTTGCTCCAATGTTCATCCTTCTCCAAGCTAGGCCCTTTATTTGTAAGCAAAACAAATGTATCCAATTTAGGCAGCATCATATTCTCATGAACATTAGAATCATTACCAAGAAACGAAAGTACCTGGTAATTTAGTTGGCGTGCGCGAGCTCTAGTAATTGGTCCAGTATGTATAGCAGCAGGGCCTGTGGGTGTAACAATTGTATTGATGTCCTCATCAGTTCTTGAACTAGCTACGGTGCGTGTGTCATCCAAAAGATCCGAATCCTTCTTAAGTACGCCTCGGGCCTCCTTTTATAGTCAAAAGGGGATGCCACAGTGGCACACAGGAGGTGGAAAGGTATACAGTGTACAAGCTTATCGCCTGTCATTACAGGAGAAAATGCATTAAATGTGCTACTTAGGTGTCAACTTGCTTTATCGGGGGCAGTAACAAGGCCCATCCCGTCCGCCTTGCTCCGCCTTGCTCCGACACGCGTCCAGGCCAACGAGGCATGCATCGCCACGTAGGCTGGTAGGCTGCTGAGTTGGCGTGGTGGTAAGGTCTTCACGAAAATCTGTATGCCACCACGCAGGTGTTTATCTAGCTGGATTAGTACCCACGTACTGGCACGTGGGTACTTGCTTCAGTTGGTGGGTTGGCCGCTGAGCTGGGGCGGTGACGGGGCGGCAAGGTCTTGCCGCAGTCTCGTGTATATTCCCGGCAAGGGTCTTACCGGGGTCTTGTGAGCGCTAGACGTTGACAAGAATCGGGTATTTCAAGCCCGAAACCTTGAGCGCTTTTAGATCGTTAGTGGTGTCCACCGCAGCGAAACTGTAGTCGGAGCTTGATGTAGGGTGGAACCCTAGTGGCCGATCTTTCACAAAAGGAGCGGATCCCGCGAAGAACACGAAGAACACGAGGAGGGAAACGAGGGGAAAATCACGAGGGAAACACAAGAGAACACTCAAACCAACAAGAATGATCACACATGTGCTAGATCCATGAACACAAAGGGAGATACAAGATCCAAAGTCAACAACGGACGATACAAGAGGTAACGGTCTTCTCCGTGAGGAGGTCTTGATGGGGCCGCCCAAGAGGGGGTCTTGATGATCTTCTCCGCAAGGAGGTCTTGAATCCAAAAGGATCTTCTCCGTAGAGGCCGCAGTCTCTCTCGTGGAGTAGATCCGATGTGGATGAGCAATGCTCTATCTCTAAAATGAGCTAAACCAATGCTGACCCTAAAACGTAGGTGGAGGGGGAGTATATATAGTCCAAGGGGTGAAGGGGTACATGGGCCTTGGCCCAGATGCACTGCACGTAGGCAGGGGAGGTCGGACGTCCGGGTGACGGGCCGGATGTCTGGGGCTTCACGGAGAGCCGGATGTCCGGGCTGGCAGGCCGGATGTCCGGGCTGGAGGAGCTGACTTTGTTGCTCTCTGTTTGGAGGGTGCCAGATTTCCGGGGGCGAGGCTGGATGTCCGACACTTGGCGAGGCGCCGGATGTCCGGGGTTGACGCCGGATGTCCAGGGCGTGTAGCACTTGGCGGCTGGGCGGCTATTGCTGTAGTGGTCGTCTCCAGTGGCCGGATGTCCAGGCCTGGGGCCGGATGTCCGGGTCCTGGAGCCACCTTCTTCTCCTTTCGGCGTTTCTCTTCATCTGAGGACTTGGCGGTTTGTCCGACTTCACATGCATCTTCGGGAGGGTCCTCTTGATACCTAATCATGCATAACATTCCGGACTTAGGTAGTAGCCATGCCTCGAGAGGATCAAATGGGATATCACTAAGGAAAGAAGTCACCTCGTTCTCGAGAGCTCTAGCTTGTGCTCGTGTCATGGGGATGATCATAGGATGCTCCGCATCATCTGCCCTCCCTTGGGGAAGATCCGACCTCGGATCATGATCCTCATCACCATGGAAACGGTTGTTGTGGACGGACTTGTAGTTGGACGGAGTTGAAGACATTGCGCAATCCAAGTACTCCAAGGTGTCGCTGGAGTGGTATACATGCAAGAAAAGGAAACACAAACGACACTCGAATATACAATGGTTAGCGCACACAAAGTGTCCATCAAGGAAGTATGAGTCCGTGCGGTAAGAATGTTCGTGACAAAATACATGAAGCTTAGCAAGATGATATGGAATGAGATGTAAAGCATTCATGGGAGCAAAAGCATTCATTGTTCACACAAATGTATTGTGAATGTGATCAATGCAACCATGGTGCAAAATGATGTCATGGAGAGACGGTTTATCAATAGCATGAATAGGGAAATGGATGCTCAAGATGAGTATGTGATCATGCAATTGATGATGGGCAATATGATCATGATGTATGAATATGCCATCAAGAAAGGTCACAACAAATTTGCTAAGAAAGTGCACAAGCTCATATATCATGGATGACATAGAAAGACAAGATGCAACAAGGCAATCATAATATGAGTCAATCCATGCATAAGATGCAAATTTGTCATGTGTATGATATGTCCATCGAGCATGACATGTGTGAGCACAATCAACAAATATGGAGGTGTTGGTGTACCAATGCTCAATGTCGTGGCATGAATGGAGGTTCGAAGGTGTATCCAATAAGTCCGAGCGCTCCTCAACTTGAAGGTCCATCGAGCCAAACTCCAATCTCGCTCCTCCGTTCACGAGATGTATCATGTAGACAACAAGAAGGCGACAACAATGAAAGAATGACCCATCCAATATGCGTATTTGAGAATGGCTCAAAGGGAATGAGTTCACCTTTATGAGAATGTCGAAAATGTTGGTGTTGTGCATCATGTAAGCCTTCACATGACCAAGGTGTTTCATGACGGTGCCACCTTGTAAATCCTTCAAAATGAAAGAACATGACAAACACTTGGAAAAACAAATGAGGTTAGTGCAAATGCAACACCTATCATTCAGGTGGTAAGATACCCAACAAGTGTTTTCATCATGCTTATCATAAGAAAGGACAATATGTGGCATGGTATGAAAGCATAAGATGCGACTACAACCAAAGACAATAGGCTCAAGTAAACAAGCGTGCATCACAAGTAATATGTACAAGTCTCCAAGAGCAATAAGCATAGATGCAACAATTGGAGGCAAGCGACAATGAACAAGATATATCATGTGAGAGGCATTAACATATATGTCATCAACCCAAGAAAGCGAGTAATAGTGGAACATGGGCTATGCGACAAAGCAAGCAATCATAGTGATCAAGTCAAGCAAGCTAGTAGTGCGAAGATGCAACATACCAGAAGGGATCATGTCAAGCATGTCATGTGTGCAAATAGTGGGCATGAATAATTCACATGACATAGCATAAGCATGAAAGCAAGATATGAGGAAGGTATCATCATTATATTGGCAAGAGGTCATATGGAAATAGAAATGGAACGTCGTGGCTCTCCCAACACAACAAGCATCAATAGCATGAGGCACATGATAAACATGGCAATAGCAACAAGGATCTCCACCAAGCATGCAAATACACATAGAAGTAGCATAACGGTGAATCATGGGTAGATGCAAGCAAGGGTCACAATTGCATGGCAAAATCATAGAAAGAGGCATAGCATGCAAAGTGAACACGAGAAAATGGGCATAACGTCATAAGTAATGTATAGCCCAAAGCCGTGTGAGAGCCAAGTAAAAGGAATGCGCGAAGTCGTTCCGTGAAGGGAATGGTGGGAAGGACAATCCACAGGATCCCAAGTCATCTTTGCTCTCAAGAGCTCGTTTTGTCAACTCTTGGGATTGAGAGGTTGACGAGTATACGTGAGTAGCTACACAAAACAAAGACAAAGAGAAAATTGTGTGTGCATGGTATATGTACACATCATCCATCATGATGCGCATGTGCGTGTGTTGGTTAGCACAAAATATCCAATGCTAAAATAAATGAGATGTGTGATATAGAAACATGTCATCCATAATGAGAGGTTTGTTATTATGTATAGCATAATGGAGACTCAAATTGTGCAATGCAACATGATAAATATGTAGAGCATTGTTATTCATGGAATGCATATGGTGCAAGCAATTATGGGAATCATGCAAAGTATGGAATGCATCAAAATCTCCTAATATGTATGAGGAAACTATGGGGGTCTCCTCATGAGCATTAATGGAAACATCACATGGAGAATATTGACAACATCCAAAACAATGCATATTTGGAACAATGTGATCATGGCATGGCATAGTAGATGAATTGCGCAAATCATGTAAAGGAAGCATAGCAATATCATCACATGAAAAACAAGAGCCAATGACCATCATCTCGTCATCTATGCCATAAGTGCAAATGGGATTTATTTTAATGGGGCATGCATAATTACTATGTATATGGGAGATCTCACTCATAGCATATGACAAGTTCAATGGATTGTCAAACATGATGTGACCAATAGAATTTTCACATGATATCCTATGTAGCATAGCATCACAACTAGGCAGCTCAACATGCCCATCATCATATTCATCATAAATAGGTAAGTCATGACATGAAGAAGTCACACTAGCATGAAGCATGGGAATAGGTGGATCAACATAATGCAAGCAATCATTAGTGAGATTGTCCACTAGTGGGACAAGAGAAGCACCATCACCTATGTTACCTTTGGAGCATCGTTCATGTGTTGTAGGTGAGGTGTCGAAGACCAAGTCGTGGTCATCTTCATCTTGATGGAACCATGTGGGGGGTGCATCTTCTTCCACCATGGCCATCGTTGTCTCCATTGGAGGTATGGACTCGTCGAGGATATGCGTGTCGTCATGTAGGAGACTTAGCGCAAAGAAGAAAACACAATCGGAGTGGAGGTTAGGTCGTTAGAAATCATAGTGGCCTCACATGACGTGTCAACTACCTCACTCATTAAGTGTGTTGGCTCACTCACTCCCTCTTGGATGCTCTCACACATATGGTTGGTGGAGTCACTCAAATGGCTCTCAACCTCACATAGGATGTGTGGCATGCTCTCAAGTGTGGGGCTAGTGGTGGTCACACTCATCCTCTCATAGGAAATGCTCTCAATGTCATGTATGGTGGAGTCACTCATGTCACTCATGGTGGGGTGGCTCTCCTCACATGGAAATTGGCGCATCTCTTTATATGTGGGTGTCGGAGAGATGTTGGTGCAAATGTCTCCATGCTCAATCACGTCGTAGTCGTAGCCGTGGATGAAGGCCGAAGATGGCACATCATCACTCTCCTCCAAGACCAAAGATAAGGTCTCATTTGCGGTCTCGTAGCTTGACTCGGAGAATGAGTCCTTTTGGGGCGCCGTCTTCATGTAGTTGAAGAGGTTCATGCTCATGGCCGCGGTCGAAGGGGATGACCCTTGCTCGACCTTCTTGTCGTCGTCTTGTTGTAGGAGGCCCATATGATGTGGCACCTCGTAGCTCGTCTCCATGACCGAAGGGAATGTCCCATGCTCGGCCATCTTCCTTGGGAGGCTTCCGAAGATGGAAGTGTCGCCCTCGCTTGTAGGTGGTCGCCTTGTACTTGATGATGTCAATGTAGGCGAACTCACGGGAAGTAAGCGAAGATGTCGTACGTTCAAAGGCGAAGATGCCTTGATAGCACTTGGCGAAGATGCCAAAGTGGTTGTTGTAGCCGTAGCTCCGTCTTGGTGGTGCTCGTCTCGCGGTCTTCTCTTGTGCTCATGAAGTTTGGACTTGGCGTGAAGTAGGGCTTGTTGGGACTTGTGCATTTGCGCTTAGTGAGCATCGTCATGATGATGTTGGCGTTGTCGCACTTGAGCTCGTAGTAGATGTCGCTCGTTGTCGTCGTGCACATGTTGCTTGGAGGTGACTTGCCCTTCATGACGAGGTGGATCATGAACGCGATGGAGGTCGCCATGGAGATGTGGACGTGGACGACTTGCGCTTGTATCGCTTGGGCGCTCCGAAGAGGATCGCTGTGCTCGTCGCCGCCTTGATGATGACAAAGGGGAAGTAGACTTGATCAAGGCCTGAATCTCCTCCATCCTTGCATCTTGCTCCTTTTGTGTGGAAAGCTTGTTGTTGATGTAGTCCCTTTTCCTTGCTTCGGAGTGGCGAATGTCTATGGAGAGGTTCTCGATGCGCTCTGGCAATCTTGATTGTGTGCCTTGCGTTTGTCGTTGTAGATCGAAGATTGACGCTTTGGTGATGTAGTTGTTCACGCCATCGTTGTTTTCGAAGACCGGAGATGAAATGCTTTGCCTATCCATCACAAGACTCGAGCCAATATGAGTGGGAGAAAGAGAAGAACGAATACCAAATGTACCTTGACCGAAGTTGAAGGTGGATCAATGATCACTCCAATGTGGAACAAGGAAATAGCACAATTGGTACCGATTCTTGTTGGTTTCTCACACCTACACAAATAAGGCTTATGGTGGAGCTCGGTAAGGATAGTGGCACAAAAAATTGATGTAAAATGTTAGCAAGAGTCAATAATGTTGAAAAAGATTCAGAAATTCACAAGTGAAACAAGTAGACCAATAGCAATGAATGGCACACGGAAACGCACACACGGATAGATAAATGGGGTCATCCAACCAAGGATGAGCACAAAATGTGGAATCCACAGAAAACGCTCGTGTTGCACAACTCAAGAGAGACGCTAGCACGATTGCTCTATAGGCAGATACGACACTTGCGCACAACCTATAAGATGCAAAATGTATGGGTTTTCTATCCCAAGTATGCTATATATGTATGGTTCCCGATGTTCCTCTCAAGGCGATCCAAGATGGTCGGATATGACAATGTGGTATGATGCTATGGTACTTGCTTACAAGCTTTTTTGCTCTTTCTCTTTTGCTTAAAAGATTATTCTTCTTTTTTTGTATGGCCACTATGAGAAATGCACAAACCAAGATAGTAGTTGTGTATATGCGGGAACAAACTTGAGGCACATGAGATGATATGATACCGATATGATATGGTATGTATGCAATGTATGGTGTAGATCACTAATGTGCACAAGTAACGTTGCCGGCAATACTCAAAGGCTAGTCTAGATAGGAAAGTGACGCAAAATGGGCTAGGGGTTATCAATGCAATGGCAAGGGAATATACAATGGAGGGATACCACGATACCAAGATGATATGGAGGTTACCGTCCCTGGCGATGATGAGTGGTGGTGATCTTGATGGAGATACCAAGATGATGGAGACTCGTCCCTAAGTAGGCGAAACAACTTAGGAAACGAAAAAAATGCGAACTCAAAATCTCAAATGTCAAATGGTGGTTGTGGGAATGCGGTGGTGGTTTTGTGGAAGCTCAATGGAATTGCGGAATGGCAATGATGGGTTGTGGAGTACGCAATGCGGAAATGGAGGGTAAGCTTGGCTATACTTGGTGTCGGAGTTGGAAGCACGGTCCCTAAGTAGCTGAAACACCTTAGGAGACACAACTCACAACACTAACAAAATTGGGTTAAGTTGGGGTGGTGGAAGTGTATAGTGGGCAAGCCTATGTGGGAGTTATGGTGGTGGTGGTGGTTGATGAGCAATCGTCCCTAAGTAGCCTAAACACCTTAGGAGACTCCGATCACTACTCAAGCAACCACAAATGCTATAAGGAACAAAAAGGGTTAGGTTGCGGAAGTCGGTGGTGGTTATGCGGAGGTTGTGGTGGAAGCCCTAGGCAAAGATGCCAAAGTTCAAAAAATTTGATGCAGTCAAATAGTGATGGTAGTATTTTTGTGGGAAAGGGGATGTCAAGAGATTTTCAGCGAGCTAAAAACGTGAAAATCAGACTCCGGATGAATTAGTTATGGACAAAACAGTGAAACGGGGATGGCTGAGATGTCAGGGGCCGGACATCCGGGCTCGGGGCCGGAAATCCGGGACCTGATGTCCAGAACCAAGCAGATTTGGTACTCCAGGAGTCGGATGTCCGGCCCGATGGCCCGGATGTCCGTCCCAACGAATCCAGATCTCGTTTGGGGCGGAAAATTTTCAATTGGGGGCGGAAATGGATGATTCCAAAGGCAAAATTGGAGAGATTTCGTGGATGGAAAGTGGGGAAAAGTGGGGATATGCTAGATCCACTTGAAACCAAGCAAGTCCATGGATCAAATCCAGCAAAACCTCATCAAACCAACAAATCACAAAAAAATTTGGGGCTATTTTTGGTGGGGATTTTTGAATTTAGGATGAAATCAACAAAATTAGGCTAGAAAACACAACGGGGAGGCTCCGAAATCGTGATCAACGTGGCTCATGATACCAAGATGATGTAGGGTGGAACCCTAGTGGCCGATCTTTCACGAAAGGAGCGGATCCCGCGAAGAACACGAAGAACACGAGGATGGAAACGAGGGGAAAATCACGAGGGGAACACAAGAGAACACTCAAACCAACAAGAATGATCACACACGCGCTAGATCCATGAACACAAAGGGAGATACAAGATCCAAAGTCAACAACGAACGATACAAGAGGTAACGGTCTTCTCCATGAGGAGGTCTTGATGGGGCCGCCCAAGCGGGGGTCTTGATGATCTTCTCCACAAGGAGGTCTTGAATCCAAAAGGATCTTCTCCGTAGAGGCCGCGGTCTCTCTCGTGGAGTAGATCCGATGTGGATGAGCAATGCTCTATCTCTAAAATGAGCTAAACCAATGCTGACCCTAAAACATAGGTGGAGGGGGAGTATATATAGTCTAGGGGCGAAGGGGTACATGGACCTTGGCCCAGATGCACTGCACACAGGCAGGGGAGGCCGGACGTCCGGGCAACGGGCCAGATGTCCGAGGCTTCACGGAGAGCCGGATGTCCGGGTTGGAGGAGCTGACTTTGTTGCTCTCTGTTTGGAGGGTGCCAGATTTCTGGGGCGAGGCCGGATGTTCGGGACTTGGCGAGGCGCCGGATGTCCGGGGTTGACGCCGGATGTCCGGGGCCTGTAGCACTTGGCTGTTGGGCGGCTGTTGCTGTAGTGGTCGTCTCCAGCGGCCGGATGTCCGGGTCTTGGAGCTGACTTCTTCTCCTTTCGGCATTTCTCTTCATCTGTGGACTTGGCGGTTTGTCCGACTTCACATGTATCTTCGGGAGGGTCCTCTTGATACCTAATCATGCATAACATTCCGGACTTAGGTAGTAGCCATGCCTCGAGAGTATGAAATGGGATATCACTAAGGAAAGAAGTCACCTCATTCTCGACAGCTCTAGCTCGTGCTCGTGTCATGGGGATGATCGTAGGATGCTCCGCATCAGAGCTGTTGATAAACCTGGAGAAACGCTCGCAAGGTGTTGTGGCCAGGTGGTAGTGGTAGACGAGGACGTCATGTCGCATGCACAACTGGGTGACGACAACCTTCTGATCGTGCCCGGCACGACCCATGGTGTACTCGAGGTCGAAGCCGACCACTTGGTACTTATCCTCGGCAAGGAACTGCTCCATAGTTTGGATGGAGCTCTCCACCGAGACCGGATCGTTCGTGTACACCACCGAGAGAGCCTTCCCCCTCACATGGGTGTCCATGACGTGTTGCGTGGTGAACTCCCCGCCATTGTCGTCGTCGGCCGTTGGGAGCGCCATTGGAATCGATGGGTGTTCTCTCTGTATGTGTCCTCGTGGGTGTGCTTATTGTGTCGTGTGAGACGAGATATGAAGGTAAATGGCCACAGGAATAAAAGGGGGCCAGACGGCGTGGATTCTCGGCACATCCACATAGCAGTTTTTGCAGTGGGTAACTGCATCGTCGCACCGCGCGCGGTACAACCGCATGCACACGAACGTGTGTGATCGTGCGCCAGCCCCAAACACTGGCAGCGCGCATGGAGGGATGAGGGCAGAGCGCACGCGGCGAGACGCGAGCAGAGCGCGCTGTGGCAGCCTGAACTGCAAGCAACCACACGCATAGACTAGTTGAACACGCAGGAAATGGTCGCCTACAAGCCGGCCGACAGTTGCGTCGCTGCGTAGAGAGCGGCCGTGTGCTACCACCTCCGTCTAGTCTATAGTCCCGTTTATATTTGATGCCATACTTTTCCCTCAAATTTAACCAATAAAGTGTTAATGCATGTTATAACAATTATATAATTCGAAACTATGTTCAAATACGAATCCAACTATATAATCTTTGGCGACATGCATTCATATTTTATTAGTTAAATCATACTTATAAACCAGGACGGGGGTATAGTAGGTAATTAAATCACAAACGTTTTTTTATTAACCATATGTGTAGGTGGCCTTTCGTCCTCCTCTCACACGTCTTGTCACCCCGCTGCCGCAGATGACTTACAGCGAAAGCTTGCGCAGCACGCGGGGCGTTCTTTTGGACAAACGATGGCACCAATGAATCATCGGTGAGCCCGTTCCCATGCAAAATTCCTGCCCGACTCGATGATGTCCCCCAAAATCCCAATGCTTATCGGCCTGCTATAAAAACCCTCACGGCCGGCGAGTCTTGCGCCGCATTTTCCCCTCCCTCCCTGTAGCTTATCTCGTCTGCTTCTCTCACAATCACCAATGGCACCGGTCCGTCATCGTCGCTCAGCCACTCTGCCGTCATCAGAGGACAGCTCCAGCTGGGAGGCTACACCGCGGCAGCGGCGCAGTCCCCGATGTAGTGTAGTACACGTGGCGTCCCTGTTGGGTGTGCGTGGAACACTCACCACACGCTCCGCCGCCGGTGCCCGTCGGCAGCTGTTGCCGGCCGCCGCTGTCGCCACACCACCATCGAAAGCTAGGGTCATCGTCCGCTTTGCCACCGCGGCCGAAGGTGGGAAGTGGACGTCATGGCCGCCACCCCACTGCCGGCCACCGTGGCCATCACCCGCTCTGCCACCGCGGCCCGAAGGCGGGTGGTGGTGGTCGTGGCCGCCACCCCGTCGTCGGCCACCGTGGTCGCCAGCCCACCGTCGACTGCCCGGGTCATCACCCGCTCCACCACCGCCGCCCGAAGGCGGGAGGCGGAGGTGGATGCCCTCACGTGCATCAGCGACCTTGCACACTACACCGAGTTCCTGCGGGAGGAGGAGGAGCGCCTCGTCGACCATGCAAAGAGCCTTACCGCCGCAGTGGCCACGGCACACGCCGCCTCAGAGGCGAGGAATCAGGAGATCTACAAGTATAACCACCGCTTTGAGAGGGGTCGTCTGGAGCGGCAGAGGGCGTTCGAGGTGAGCGTCGTTGAAGCTGCAATAGCGTCAGACACCGTATTGCGGTTGCCCAGCTCATCGGTAGGCTCCTCCTCCTCCTCCTCTGCCTCTTACTAAGTGTGCTCGGCAGGGGAGAGGCAGACGGAAGTAGTACAAAGCCCCTCCGTAGTAGTAGTATTTAGGGGCTATTTTGTTCAGTTCATCTGACTATAGATGTGGTGGAACTGTACAACATACTTAAAATTGGCTAGTATATATAGTTGAACTAGCTATTTCAGTACGTGGTTGGCAACAATTGGGGAAAAGTTTGGTCGGTTCAGCTGTCGAGTTGAACTTTGTATAAATAAAGAACGACTGCTTAATCTATGAATGAAATCTATGCTTAATTACTTAATCTTAGTTGCAAAAATTAGATACTTCTAGTGATTTTTAGCTTCATATTTTGACAAATCATAGTGTTACATGGTTGACAAATGGCAATGTTACTAGATCAAGAAATGTCAATCTTTCTAGTTTGACAAATAGTAACATACCCAATATGAAAGATGCAAATCGCACCAAATTGTTTGTAAGTGGTTGCACACGGGTCATCCAAAAGAACCGTTTGCGTTGAAGAGATGCACAAATCTTGCTCTCACTTTGCATCATGTCGTCCCGGGGTCGACGGGCAGGGCGCGGGAGGAAGGCAGCTGGCGGCACTGACAGGTAGCGTTCGATGACAGCGTCCCATGCCGCTTTGGGGGGCGCGAGCACGGAGAGAAAGGCGGGCGGCCATGGAAGTCAAAGGGATCGATTCCCAATGAGCCTGCGCATTCGAGGACACTTCCCTGTGAGCCTGCGCATTTGAGGACAACTTGCACGCCTCTTGGTCAGCCTGCGCACCGGACTATGCTCGCATGCCTCCCATTCAGTCAAGGTTAAGCAGCTGTCCGCACGACACCTCCTACAGCCATTAAAATCAAGACACGTGGCGTCATGTGAATGGTTAACAGAACACACACAGTTTGAATTATACGAACGTTTGAGATATTAAAGTGGCAGCTATTTTTTCAAAATGCCTTTGTTGGTTGTCATTGCTCGAGTGTGCCTTGTGTCAAAATGGACACAAAAATACCACAGCAAGTTGGGTGCCATTCCATGATAGAATGCCAAGTTTCATGAATTTCACACGAGTTTTGGAGTTACTAGATTTTTCTAAAAAGTATCTCAACATTTTGCCGGCAATCAACGGTGCCCTGGTGTTTGAAATTCATTCCCATTTCTTGCATGGGACCTAAGCATGCACCCAAGGACACATATTTGATTTTTCAACCAATTTATATGCACTGGAGCATGTGCATGTAGTTCAAATTTGAATTATGCACATAAATGCATTGAAAACTTAGTTAATGCATAAAAATGTCCAAACGAACCTCAAAAAATCACAAAAATGGACACAACACTCCAGTAGTTCTATGTTGACACGAGAATTTTTTTTAAAGCAATAAGAGGCAATGGATATCGTTTCGTCCCCAAAGGTGGGACGTTTCCTACCGAAACCATCATGATTGTTGTGAGAAGCTCTGGTTTGTGAGAAGCATATACCCAAACCTGCACCAAATGGGACAAATTTTTTACCATGGCATGTTGATGCCGCTCCATGATAGCATGCCAAGTTTCATGAATTTCAGACGAGTTTTGGATTTACTAGAATTTAAAAACCATGCATCTCAATGTTTTGCCGGCAATCAACAGTGCCCTGGTGTTTGGAATTTATTCCCATTTCTTGTATGGGACCTAAGAATGCACCCAAGGACACAGATTGGATTTTTCAACCAATTTATATGCACTGGAGCACGTGCATGTAGTTCAATTTTGAATTATGCACATAAATGCATTGAAAACTCAATTAATGCATAAAAATGTCCAAACGAACCCCGAAAAATCACAAAAATTGACACAACGCTCCGATTGTTCTATGTTGACATCAGAATTTTTTTGGAAGCAATTAGAGGCAATGGATATCATTTCGTGCCCAAAGGTGGGACGTTGCCTACCGAAACCATCATGATTGTTGTGAGAAGCTCTGATTTTTGAGAAGCATATACCCAAACCTGCCCCAAATGACACAAAAAATGTACCACGACATATTGATGCCGCTCCATGATAGAATGCCAAGTTTCATGAATTTCAGACGAGTTTTGGATTTACTAGAATTTAAAAATAAAGTATCTCAATGTTTTGCCGGCAATCAACGGTGCCCTGGTGTTTGAAATTCATTCCCATTTCTTGCATGGGACCTAAGCATGCACCTATGGACACATATTTGATTTTTCAACCAATTTATATGCACTAGAGCATGTGCATGTAGTTCAAATTTGAATTATGCACATAAATGCATTGAAAACTCAGTTAATGCATAAAAATGTCCAAACGAACCCCGAAAAATCAAAAAAATTGACACAAACACTCCTATTGTTCTATGTTGACACGAGAAAAAAATGATAGCAATAAGAGGCAATGGATATCGTTTCGTCCTCAAAGGTGGGATGTTCCCTACTGAAACCATCATGCTTGTTGTGAGAAGCTCTGCTTTGTGAGAAGCATATACACAAACCTGCCCCAAATGGGACAAATTTTTTACCACGACATGTTGATGCCGCTCCATGATAGCATGACAAGTTTCACGAATTTATGACGACTTTTAGATTTACTAGAATTTTAAAACCACGCATCTCAATGTTTTGCCGGAAATTTACAATGCACTGGTGTTTGAAATTCATTCCCATTTCTTGCGTGGGACATAGGCATGCACCCAAGGACACAAATTTGTTTTTTCAACCAATTTATATGCACTGGAGCATGTGCATGTAGTTCAGATTTGAATTATGCACATAAATGCATTGAAAACTCGTTAATGCATAAAAATGTCCAAATGAACCCTGAAAAATCACAAAAATTGACACAACACGCCAGTTGTTCTATGTTGACACGAGAAATTTTTTGGAAGCAATAAGAGGCAATGGATATCGTTTTGTCCCCAAAGGTGGGACGTTCCTAACCGAAACCATCATGATTGTTGTGAGAAGCTCTGGTTTCTGAGAAGCATATACCCATACCTGCCCCAAATGGGACAAATTTTTTACCACCGCATGTTGATGACGCTCCATGATAGAATGCCAAGTTTCATGAATTACAGACGAGTTTTGGATTTACTAGAATTTAAAAATAGAGTATCTCAATGTTTTGCCGGCAATCAATGGTGCCCTACTGTTTGAAATTCATTCCCATTTCTTGCATGGGACTTAAGCATGCACCCAAGGACACATATTTGATTTTTCAACCAATTTATATGCACTGGAGCATGTGCATGTAGTTCAAATTTCAATTATGCACATAAATGCATTGAAAACTCAGTTAATGCATAAAAATGTCCAAACGAACCCCGAAAAATCACAAAAATTAACACAACACTCCGGTTGTTCTATGTTGACAGGAGAATTTTTGTTGAAGCAATAAGAGGCAATGGATATCTTTTCGTCCCCAAATGTGGGACATTCCCTACTGAAACCATCATGATTGTTGTGAGAAGCTGTGCTTTGTGAGAAGCACAAACCCAAACCTGCCCCAAATGGGACAATTTTTTTACCACGGCATGTTGATGCCGCTCCATGATAGAATGCCAAGTTTCATGAATTACAGACGAGTTTTGGATTTACTAGAATTTAAAAATAAAGTATCTCAATGTTTTGCCGGCAATCAACGGTGCCCTAGTGTTTGAAATTCATTTCCATTTCTTGCATGGAACCTAAGCATGCACCCAAGGACACATATTTGTTTTTTCAACCAATTTATATGCACTGGAGCATGTGCATGTAGTTTAGATTTGAATTATGCACATAAATGCATTGAAAACTCAGTTAATGCGTCAAAATGACCAAACGAACCCCAAAAAATCACAAAAATTGACAAAACACTCCTATTGTTCTATGTTGACACGAGAAAATTTTTGGAAGCAATAAGAGGATTTGGATATCATTTCGTACCCAAAGGTGGGACGTTCCCCACCGAAACCATCATGATTGTTGTGAGAAGCTCCGGTTTCTGAGAAGCATATACCCAAACCTGCCCCAAATGGGACAATTTTTTTTACCACTATATGTTGCTGCCGCTCCATGATAGAATGCCAGGTTTCATGAATTTCAGACGAGTTTTGGATATACTACAATTTAAGAATAAAGTATCTCAATGTTTTGCTGGCAATCAACGGTGCCCTGGTGTTTGAAATTCATTCCCATTTCTTGCATGGGACCTAAGCTTGCACCCAAGGACACATATTTAATTTTCCAACAAATATATATGCACTAGAGCATGTGCATGTAGTTCAAATTTGAATTATGCATAGAAATGCATTGAAAACTCAGTGAATGCATAAAAAATGTCCAAACGAACCTCGAAATATCACAAAAATTAACACAAAACTCCTATTGTTCTATGTTGACACGAGAAAAAAATTGAAAGCAATAAGAGGCAATGGATAACGTTTCGTCCCCAGAGGTGGGACGTTCCCTACCGAAACCATCATGATTGTTGTGAGAAGCTCTGGTTTGTGAGAAGTATATACCCAAACCTACCCCAAATGGGACAATTTTTTTACCAAGGCATGTTGATACCGCTCCATGATAGCATGCTAAGTTTCATGAATTTCAGATTAGTTTTGGATCTACTAGAATTTAAAAACCATGATCTCAATGTTTTACCGGCAATCAACAGTGCCGTGGTGTTTGAAATTCATTCTCATTTCTTGCATGGGACCTAAGCATGGACCCAAGGACACATATTTGATTTCTCAACCAATTTATATGCACTGGAGCACGTGTATGTAGTTCAAATTTGAATTATGCACATAAATGCAATCTGTTAAGGCATAAAATTGTCCACACGAACCCTGAAAAATCACAAAAATTGACACAACACTCCGGTTGTTCTATGTTGACACGAGAAATTTTTAGGAAGCAATAAGAGGCAATGGATATCATTTCGTCCCCAAAGGTGATACGTTCCCTATCGAAACCATCATGATTGTTGTGAGAAGCTCTAATTTGTGAGAAGCATTGATGAGGACATCCATACCATTGTTACACCCACAGCCCCTACTGTTATACATACTGGACCAATTACTAGAGCTCGCGCATGCCAATTGAATTATCAGGTACTTTCGTTTCTTGGTAACGTTTCTAATGTTCATGAGAATATGATGCTACCTAAATTGGATACATTTGTCTTGCTTACAAATGAAGGGCCTAGTTTGGACAAGAAAGATGAACCTTGGAACAAGTTCAAGCGTGGAGATGATGTCATGCGCAAGGGGATCCATAACGGAGTTACAAGTGATGATTTCAGGACTTTGAAGCCACCATAATGAGTGCATGAAGCCTTGGATGAAATATACAAGATGCCACTTCATAAATTTCGTCCAGAGGCTATTTTAGGTGCTGCATCACCTTATTATTGGGCCAGGCCCATGTATTTTGGAAATACTTAAGTATAGGCTGATTTTAGAGTCCGTATGTGTGGGGAAACAAGAGTTAGGGTTGGTTTCGGACCCCTCCTCCAAGGGCCACGAAATTCCCCCCTCTTCCTCCATATATGCAGCCCTTAGGGCGTCGTTTAGACTTTGGGTTTTGTTTAGATTAAAAGTTCGCCATAGCTGCAACTTCGCGTACTTCATTTGTGTCCAACGACCAGACCAAGACGTCACAGAACCCCACCTTGATCAATAAATCTTTCATCTTATATTCGCAATATCCAGATTGCAATCTCAGTTTCTTGCTTGTTCTTCGTTTGCTCGCAGGAAACAGACCCTCGTGGTCAGGTTGATCGTGCTCCGGCGTGGTCAATAACCCTCGGAAGTTGGTTTAGCGATTGCTAAGGCGCGACGTCTCGCACGTTCATAGTCGGATCGTCAAGGTCGACTCCCACAGAAAACGATAGCCACCATCTCATCGAAACATCGGGACACCTTCGCCTTTATCAAGTGGTATCAGATTTCCAGGTTGCTCGGTGAAATTTTACAGTTTTTTGTAGTTTAGATCAAGTCTGTTCTTCATACCTACAGTCCACGAAAAAAGCCAAAAAAAATTAGGGTTAGTTCATCATATCCGAACCAATCTGAGCATTTGCATAGTCTTTTTAGAGTTTTGCTTTGTTGAATTTGCAGTTGCATCGTCGTGTCGAGTTGCTGGTCTTAGCGTCTAGTCCCTTAGAGTTTTGAGTTCTGTTCACAGGTTGTCACGCCGCCGCCGCACCATCGTCATTACCATATACCACCACCCCACCATATACATTGCCGCTGCCATATACAACCACCAATCCGAGTCCACATATAGCATCGCCATATACCACCACCAATCCGAGTCCAGATATACCATCGCCATATACCACCACCAATCCGAGTCCAAATATACCACCACAGTCCGAGTTCCACCAGATTCATCTCCGCCACCAGTCCTAGTCCGAGTCCAGTATTTGTTGCTTTGTTTTCGAGTTCAGATCACGCCATACTCCAAGTTGTCACACGGTAGGATTCCCGAGATTACGTGCTACCCGCAGAAGAAAAATAGTTCCAAACTCAAAAAAAACTAAGTCTGGAAAATTCTGGCTAGGCAGTTTTTAGACCATTTGTAGACTTTTTCGAAAAAAAATTGTTGCGGAGCAAAAAAAAGAGGAAAAAAAGCAAAAAAAGAATTTTTTTTAGAGTGTGCTCCTCCCTTGTTTACGTGCTGCGCCATGATTTTGTTAGTGTTCTAGGCTCGTGTCTCTAGTACGGTCTAGCCTAGGACCAGCACAGTACCGTCGTTGAGCATTTATTCAACTTTGCATCTCTGAATTGATTATTGCTGACCCTTTTTGCTACCATATTATAAGCCTTCCCAGCTCCACATACATCTACTTTGTGCGTTTGACTCTCCTTGGTGATCGCTCTATCCAAGCTTTGAGAGTTTTGACTACGATGGTTGCCGATCACCGCCTGCTGCTGGGTAAGAACTGGTAAGAATTTGAGTTTGGCTTGACGGATTTGTGACACCACCACCACCTCTTGTTAGTAGTCTGTAGGATCATATTCTTGTGTGTTTCTATTGTTGCTAACCATGGCAGGATCACAAGACGATGAGACTGACTGGGAGAACACGACGAATAAGGAGTTGCATGATAAATTTCAGCAAATGATGAGTGGACAGGTGCAAGATGTGCTAAACAGATTTGAAGAGGCCATGGAGAAGATAGATGGCATGGAGAAGACATTCGAAACAAAGCTCGATAAAAGGTTTAATGAATTGCTCGCGCGTCTTCCACCACCACCACCGGCTGCACCTAACGCACCTCTACAACAACAACAACGACTAGCTACACATCGCGAAACAACCCTCCGCCGAGCGAGCCGTCTCCTTCTTGCACCTGGACAAACTGTTGGTGCTGCTGTTGATACTTCTGTGGCTCCTGCTGCTGATGCGGAGGAGGATGATTTTGCGGGAGATTACGAGGATGAGGTTGATCAAAATCAGAACTAAGTGCCACCACCAGCACAACAACCTCTAGGTCGTCCACATGCAAATAATGGCAATGGTAGGGCTCACCCTCAGGTACGAGATCATGACCATCTCCCTAAACTAAAATTGAATATTCCACCATTTGAGGGTAGATATGTTCCTGATATATATCTTACTTGGGAGTTAGAAACTGAACAACAATTTACATGTTTACAATATCCTGAGGAGAGACGTGTTCCTGCTGTTGTTTGTGCATTCACTAGTTTTGCATGTGTTTGGTGGTCTGAGCATTGTAGATTATATCCTATTCCAGCTACTTGGGCTGCTTTGAAAACTGCTATGCGTACTCGTTGGGTTCCACCATATTATCAACGTGAATTACTTCAAAAATTGCAGCGTTTAAGACAAGGAAAAACTTTGTAGAAGAATATTATCAGGAATTACAAACTGGCATGATTAGATGTGGTATTGTTGAGGAGAATGAAGCTATGCTTGCACGTTTTATGGGTGGATTAAATAGAGAGATTCAGACCATTCTAGAGTATAAGGAGTTTATTAATATCACTCGTTTATTCCATCTTGCTTGTAAAGCTGAACGTGAAGTGCAGGATCGACAGGCATTGGCGCGCACTAACTTTTCTGCAGGTCGATCTTCATCATGGACACCATGTGCATCCTCTACTTCCACTCCACCAGCACCTCCATCAGGTGCCACTTCCTGCCGTGATATAAGAAAGCAGGCACAACAACCACTATCTGCCAAGAGCACACCTGCCGGACCTGCGAAGAGCTCTTCTTCTTCCATGGCATCAACAGGGCACACAAGTGATATTATTTGCCGTCGTTGTAATTGAAGAGGACATTTTGCGAGAGAATGTCAATCTCAGCGTGTGATGATTGTTACTGAGGATGGTGGGTATGAGTCCGCTAGTGACTATGATGAGGAGACGTTGGCTCTTATTACACATGAAGCACACGGAGAAGAGGATTCTGATCATGAGACCCAATTCATGGCTGCTGAAGATGCTGACAGGTATGAATGTTTAGTTGCTCAATGTGTTTTGAGTGTGCAGGTTACACAAGCTGAGCAAAACCAGAGGCATAATTTGTTCCATACAAAGGGAGTTGTGAAGGAACGTTCTATTCGCGTCATCATAGATGGAGGGAGATGCAATAACTTGGCTAGCATGGAGATGGTGGAGAAGCTATCTCTCACCACAAGACTACATCCACATCCTTACTACATCCAATGGTTCAACAATAGCGGCAAGGTTAAGGTAACACGTACTGTTCGTGTGCATTTTAGTATCTCTACATATGCTGATTATGTTGATTTTGATGTGGTACCTATGCAAGCATGTTCCTTATTACTTGGTAGACCATGGCAATTTGATAAAAATTCTGTACACCATGGTAGAAACAATCAGTATACTCTTGTTCATAAGGATAAAAATATTACTTTGCTTCCTATGAGTCCTGAATCCATTTTGAAAGATGATATTAATAGAGCTAATAAAGCAAAACAGGAGAAAAATAAGAGTGAAAATCAGATTGTGGCAAAAGAATTTGAACAACATATAAAACCTAATAATAAACCATCTAGTGTTGCTTCTGAAATAAATTGAAAAGTGCATGCTTACTTGCCACAAAATCTGATATTGATGATCTAGATTTCAGCAAATCTGTTTGCTGTGCTTTTGTGTGCAAAGATGCATTATTTTCATTCAAGGATGTGCCTTCCTCTTTGCCTCCTGCTGTCACTAACATTTTGCAGGAGTTTGCCGACATCTTTCCAGAAGATGTGCCACCGGGATTACCACCTATTCGAGGGATTGAGCATCAAATTGACTTAATTCCCAGTGCATCATTACCCAACCGTGCACCATACCATACCAATCCAGAGCAGACGAAGGAGATTATGCGTCAAGTACAAGAACTGCTCAACAAAGGTTAGATACGCGAATCCCTTAGTCCTTGTGCTGTTCCTATCATTTTAGTGCCAAAAAAGGATGGTACGTCGCGTATGTGCGTTGATTGTAGAGGCATTAATAATATTACTATTCGTTATCGTCATCCTATTCCTAGGCTAGATGATATGCTTGATGAATTGAGTGGCTCTACAATATTCTCCAAAGTTGATTTGCGTAGTGGATACCATCAAATTCGTATGAAATTGGGAGATGAGTGGAAAATAGCATTTAAAACTAAGTTTGGATTATATGAGTGGTTAGTCATGCCTTTTGGGTTAACTAATGCACCTAGTACTTTCATGAGGTTAATGAACAAAGTTTTACGTGCTTTCATTGGACGATTTGTGGTAGTTTACTTTGATGACATATTGATTTATAGCAAATCTTTGGAGGAACATTTGGAACATTTACGTGCTGTTTTTATTGCTCTACGTGATGCACGTTTGTTTGGTAACCTTGGAAAGTGCACCTTTTGCACAGGCCGAGTATCTTTTCTTGGCTATGTTGTTACTCCATAGGGAATTGAAGTTGATAAAGCCAAGATTGAAGCTATTGAGAGTTGGCCGCAGCCCAAAACGGTCACACAAGTGAGGAGTTTCCTTGGCCTCGCTGGTTTCTATAGGCGTTTTGTGAGAGATTTCAGCACCATTGCTGCGCCTCTCAACGAGCTTACAAAGAAGTATGTGCCTTTTGTTTGGGGTACCGCACAGGAAGAAGCCTTCACGGTATTGAAAGATAAGTTGACACATGCTCCTTTACTCCAACTTCCTGATTTTAATAAGACTTTTGAGCTTGAATGTGATGCTAGTGGAATTGGATTAGGAGGTGTGTTATTACAAGTTGGCAAACCTGTTGCATACTTTTTTGAAAAATTCAGTGGGCCTAGTCTGAAATATTCTACTTATGGCAAAGAATTATATGCTCTTGTTCGAACCTTAGAAACATGGCAAGATTATTTATGGCCCAAGGAATTTGTTATACATTCTGATCATGAATCTTTGAAACACATTAAAAGTCAAACAAAACTGAACCGTAGACATGCTAAATGGGTTGAATTCATTGAGACTTTTCCTTATGTCATTAAACACAAGAAGGGTAAAGAAAATGTTATTGCTGATGCATTGTCTCGTCGTTATACTATGCTTTCACAACTTGACTTTAAAATATTTGGTTTGGAGACCATCAAAGATCAATATGTGCATGATGCTGAATTTAAAGATGTATTGCAGAATTGTAAGGAAGGGAGAACTTGGAACAAGTTCGTTCTTAACGATGGATTTGTGTTTCGTGCTAACAAGCTATGCATTCCAGCTAGCTCTGTTTGTCTTTTGTTGTTGCAGGAGGCGCATGGAGGAGGATTAATGTGACACTTTGGCGTCAAGAAGACGGAGGATATACTTGCTACACATTTCTTTTGGCCAAAGATGAGACGGGATGTTGAGCGTTTTGTTGCTCGCCGCACTACATGTCAAAAAGCTAAGTCACGACTCAATCCTCATGGTTTATATATGCCTTTGCCTGTACCTAGTGTTCCTTGGGAGGATATATCTATGGACTTTGTTTTAGGTTTACCTCGAACAAAGAAGGGGAGGGATAGCATATTTGTTGTCGTGGATAGGTTCTCGAAAATGCAACACTTTATACCATGTCATAAAAACGATGATGCTGTTAATGTTGCTGATTTGTTCTTTCGTGAAATTATTTGCTTGCATGGTGTGCCAAATACTATTGTTTCAGATCGTGATACTAAATTTCTTAGCCACTTTTGGAGATGTTTGTGGGCTAAGTTGGGGACTAAGCTGCTTTTTAGTACTACTTGTCACCCCAAACTGATGGACAAACTGAAGTAGTCAATAGAACATTGTCTACTATGCTTAGGGCTGTTTGAAGAATAACAATGAAATGTGGGAAGAATGCTTAACATTGAATTTTCTTATAATCGTTCATTGCATTCTACTACTAAGATGTGCCCTTTTGAAATTGTGTATGGTTTCCTACCTCGTGCACCTATTGATTTGTTGCCTCTTCCATCTTCGAAGAAGGTTAATTTTGATGCTAAAGAACGTGCTGAATTGATTTTAAAAATGCATGAGTTAACTAAGGAAAACATTGAGCGTATGAATGCTAAATATTAACTTGCTGGAGATAAGGGTAGAAAACATGTTGTGTTTGCACCTGGAGATCTTGTTTGGTTACATTTGCGTAAGGATAGATTTCCTAATTTGCGCAAATAAAAGCTAATGCCACGTGCTGATGGTCCTTTTAAGGTGTTAGAGAAAATAAACGATAATGCATATAAACTTGAGCTGCCTGCAGATTTTGGGGTTAGTCCCACTTTTAACATTGCAGATTTGAAGCCTTACTTGGGTGAGGACGATGAACTTTCGTCGAGGACGACTTCATTTTCAAGAAGGGGAGGATGGTGAGGACATCCATACCATTGTTACACCCACATCCCCTGCTGCTATACATACTGGACCAATTACTAAAGCTCGCGCATGCCAATTGAATTATCAGGTACTTTCATTTCTTGGTAACGTTTCTAATGTTCATGAGAATATGATGCTGCCTAAATTGGATACATTTGTCTTGCTTACAAATGAAGGGCCTAGTTTGGACAAGAAAGATGAACCTTGGAACAAGTTCAAGCGTGGAGATGATGGCATGCGAAAGGGGATCCAGAACGGAGTTACAAGTGATGATTTCAGGACTTTGAAGCCACCATAAGGAGTGCATGAAGCCTTGGACAAAATATACAAGATGCGACTTCATAAATTTCGTCCAGAGGCTATTTTAGGTGCTGCGTCACCTTATTATTGGGCCAGGCCCATGTATTTTCGAAATACCTAAGTATAGGCTGTTTTTAGAGTCCGTATGTGTGGGGAAACAAGAGTTAGGGTTGGTTTCGGACCCCTCCTCCAAGGTCCACGAAATTCCCCCCCTCTCTTCCTCCATATATACAGCCCTTAGGGCGTCGTTTAGACTTTGGGTTTTGTTTAGATTAAAAGTTCGCCATAGCTGCAACTTCGCATACTTCGTTTGTGTCCAATGACCAGACCAAGACGTCACAGAACCCCACCTTGATCAATAAAGCTTTCATCTTATATTCGCAATATCCAGATTGCAATCTCAGTTTCTTGCTTGTTCTTCCTTTGCTCGCAGGAAACAGACCCTCGTGGTTAGGTTGATCGTGCTCCGGCGTGGTCAATAACCCTCGGAAGTTGGTTTAGCGATTGCTAAGGCGCGACGTCTCGCACGTTCGTAGTCGGATCGTCAAGGTCGACTCCCATAGAAAATGACAGCCACCATCTCATCGAAACATCGGGACACCTTCGCCTTTATCAAGTATATACCCAAACCTGCCCCAAATGGGACAAAAACTTTACCACGGCATGTTGATGCCGCTCCATGATAGAGTGCCAAGTTTCATCAATTACAGATGAGTTTTGGATTTACTAGAATTTAAAAATAAAGTATCTCAACATTTTGCGAGCATTCAACGGTGCCCTGGTGTTTGAAATTCATTCCCATTTCTTGCATGGGACCTAAGCATGCACCCAAGGACACATATTTGATTTTTCAACCAATTTATATGCACTAGAGCATGTGCATGTAGTTCAAATTTGAATTATGCACATAAATGCATTGAAAACTCAGTTAATGCATAAAAATGTCCAAACGAACCCCGAAAAATCACAAAAATTGATAGAAACACTCCTGTTGTTCTATGTTGACACGAGAAAAAAATGAAAGCAATAAGAGGCAATGGATATCATTTTGTCCCCAAAGGTGGGACGTTCCCTACCGAAACCATCATGCTTGTTATGAGAAGCTCTTCTTTGTGAGAAGCATATACCCAAACCTGCCCGAAACGGTACAAAAATTTTACCACGGCATGTTGATGCCGCTCCATGATAGCATGCCAAGTTTCATGAATTTAAGACAAGTTTTGGATTTACTAGAATTTGGAAACCAGACATCTCAATATTTTGCCAGCAATCAACAATGCACTGATGTTTAAAATTCATTCCCATTTCTTGCATGGGACCTAAGCATGCACACAAGGACACAAATTTGATTTTTCAACCAATTTATATATACTCGACCATGTGCATGTAGTTCAAATTTGAATTATGCACATAAATGCATTGAAAACTCAGTTAATGCATAAAAATGTCCAAAGGAACCCTGAAAAATCACAAAAATTGACACAACATTCCGGTTGTTCTATGTTGACACGAGAATTATTTTGGATGCAATAAGAGGCAATGGATATCATTTCATCCCCAAAGGTGGGACGTTCCCAACCGAAACCATCATGATTGTTGTGAGAAGGTCTGGTTTCTGAGAAGCATATACCCAAACCTTCCCCAAATGGGACAAAAATTTTACCATGACATGTTGATGCCGCTCCATGATAGCATGCCAAGTCTCATGAATTTCAGACGAGTTTTGGATTTACTAGAATTTTAAAAATAAAGTATCTCAATGTTTTGCCGTCAATCAACGGTGCCCTGGTGTTTGAAATTCATTCCCATTTCTTGCATGGGACCTAAGCATGCACCCAAGGACACATATTAGATTTTTCAACCAATTTATATGCACTAGAGCATGTACATGTAGTTCAAATTTGAATTATGCACATAAATGCATTGAAAACTCAGTTAATGCATGAAAATGTCCAAACGGACCCCGAAAATCACAAAAATTGACACAACACTCTGGTTGTTCTATGTTGACACGAGAATTTTTTTTGAAGCAACAAGAGGCAATGGATATCGTTTCGTCCCCAAATGTGGGACGTTCCCTACCGAAATCATCATGATTGTTGTGAGAAGCTCTCGTTTGTCAGAAGCATATACCCAAACCTGCCCCAAATGGGACAAATTTTTTACCATGGCATGTTGATGCCGCTCCATGATAGAATGCCAAGTTTCATGAATTTCAGGATAGTTTTGGATTTGCTAGAGTTAAAAAATAAAGTATCTCAATGTTTTGCCGGCAATCAACGGTGCCCTGGTGTTTGATATTCATTCCCATTTCTTGCATGGAACCTAAGCATGCACCCAAGGACACAAATTTGATTTTTCAACCAATTTATATGCACTGGAGCATGTGCATGTAGTTTAGATTTGAATTATGGACATAAATGCATTGAAAACTCAGGTAATGCATAAAAATGTCCAAACGAACCCCGAAAAATCACAAAAATTGACACAACACTCCAGTTGTTCTAGTTGACACGAGAAATTTTTTGGAAGCAATAAGAGGCAATGGATATCGTTTCGTCCCCAAAGGTGGGACGTTCCCCACCGAAACCATCATGATTGTTGTGAGAAGCTCTAGTTTGTGAGAAGCATATACGCAAACCTGCCCCAAATGGGACAACATTTTTACCATGGCATGTTGCTGCCGCTCCATGATAGAATGCCAAGTTTCATGAATTTCAGACGAGTTTTGGATTTACTAGAGTTAAAAATAAAGTATCTCAATGTTTTGCCGGCAATCAATGGTGCCCTGGTGTATGAAATTCATTCCCATTTCTTGCATGGGACCTAAGCATGCACCCAAGGACACATATTTGATTTTCCAGCCAATTTATATGCACTAGAGCATGTGCATGTAGTTCAAATTTGAATTATGCACAGAAATGCATTGAAAACTCAGTCAATGCATAAAAAAATGTCCAAACGAACCTCGAAAAATCACAAAAATTGACACAACACTCCTATTGTTCTATGTTGACACGAGAAAAAATTTGAAAGCAATAAGTGGCAATGGATATCGTTTCGTCCCCAAAGGTTGGACGTTCCCTACTGAAACCATCATGATTGTTGTGAGAAGCTCTGATTTGTGAGAAGCATATACCCAAACCTGCCCCAAATGGGACAATAATTTTACCATGGCATGTTGATGCCGCTCCATGACAGCATGCCAAGTTTCATGAATTTCAACGAGTTTTGGATTTACTAGAATTTAAAAACCAGGCATCTCAATGTTTTGTCGGCAATCAACAGTGCCCTAGTGTTTGAAATTCATTCCCATTTCTTGGATGGGACCTAAGAATGCACCCAAGGACAAAAATTTGATTTTCCAACCAATTTATATGCACTGGAGCACGTGCATGTAGTTCAAATTTGAATTATGCACATAAATGCATTGAAAACTCAGGTAATACATAAAAATGTACAAACGAACCCCAAAAAATCTCAAAAATTGACACAACACTCCGGTTGTTCTATGTTGACAAGAGAAATTTTTCGGAAGCAATCAGAGGCAATCGATATCATTTCGTCCCCAAAGGTGGGACGTTCCCTACCGAAACCATCATGATTGTTGTGAGAAGCTCTGATTTGTGAGAAGCATATACCCAAAAATTGACACAAACACTCCTGTTGTTCTATGTTGAGACGGGAAAAAAATGAAAGCAATAAGAGGCAATGTATGTCATTTCGTCCCCAATGGTGGGATGTTCCCTACCGAAACCATCATGCTTGTTGTGAGAAGCTCTGCTTCGTGAGAAGCATATACCCAAACCTACCCCAAACGGGACAAAATGTTTACCACAGCATGTTGATGCCGCTCCATGATAGCATGCCAAGTTTCACGAATTTAAGACGAGTTTTGGATTTACTAGAATTTAAAAACCAGGCATCTCAATGTTTTGCCAGCAATCAACAATGCACTGATGTTTGAAATTCATTCCCATTTCTTGCATGGGACGTAAGCATGCACCCAAGGACACATATTTGATTTTTCAACCAATTTATATGCACTGGAGCATGTGCATGTAGTTCAAATTTGAATTATGCACATAAATGCATTGAAAACTCACTTAATGCATGAAAATTTCCAAACGAACCCCGAAAAATCACAAAAATTGACACAACACTCCGGTTGTTCTATGTCGACACGAGAAATATTTTGGAAGCAATAAGAGGCAATGGATATCGTTTCGTCCCCAAAGGTGGGACTTTCCCAACCGAAACCATCATGATTGTTGTGAGAAGCTCTGGTTTCTGAGAAGCATATACCCATACCTGCCCCAATTGGGACAGAATTTCTACCATGGCATGTTGATGACGCTCCATGATAGAATGCCAAGTTTCATGAATTACAGACGATTTTTTGATTTACTAGAATTTAAAAATAAAGTATCTCAACATTTTGCCGGCAATCAATGGCGCCCTGCTGTTTCAAATTCATTCCCAGTTCTTGCACTGGACTTAAGCATGCACCCAAGGACACAGATTTGATTTTCCAACCAATTTATATGCACTGGAGCATGTGCATGTAGTTCAAATTTGAATTATGCACATAAATGCATTGAAACCTCAGTTAATGCATAAAAATGTCCAAACGAACCCCGAAAAATCACAAAAATTGACACAACACTCCGGTTGTTCTATGTTGACACAAGATTTTTTTTGAAGCAATAAGAGGCAATGGATATCGTTTCATCCCCAAAGGTGGGACGTTCCCTACCGAAACCATCATGCTTGTTGTGAGAAGCTTTGATTTGTGAGAAGCATATACCCAAACCTGCCCCAAATGGGACAAAAATTTTACCTCGACATGTTGATGCCGCTCCATGATAGCGTGCCAAGTTTCATGAATTTAAGACAAGTTTTGGATTTACTAGAATTTAAAAACCAGGTATCTCAATGTTTGCGGCCGAGTGACGGTGGCAGGGTGTTTGACATTCATTCCCATTTCTTGCATGGGACCTAAGCAGGCAACCAAGGACACAAATTTGAATTTTCAACTAATTTATATGCATTAGAGCATGTGCGTGTAGTTCAAATTTGGATTATGCACATGAATGCATAAAAAACTCCGTTAATGTATAAAAATGTCCAAGCGAACCATGAAAAATCCCAAAAATTGACAAAACACTCCTGTTGTTCTATGTTGACACTAGGAAACAAATTTGAAATCGACAAGAGGCAATGGATATCATTTCATCCAGAAAGGTGAAACGTTCCCTACCGAAACCATCACACTTGTTGTGAGAAGCTCTGGTCTATGAGAAGCTTATACCCAAACCTACCCCCAATGGGACAAAAATTTTACCACGGCATGTTGATGCCGCACCATGATAGCATGCCAAGTTTCATGAATTACAAACGAATTTTGGATTTACTAGAATTTAAAAAGCCAGTACGTCGATGTTTGGCGGAGGGCCCCGGTGCCGTGGTGTTCGAATTTCATCCCCATTTCTTGCATGGGAGATAAGCATAAACCCGTGGACACATATATGATTTTACAACCCATGTTGGTGCACCTTAGCATGTGCATGTAGTTTAATTTTGAATTGTGCACCTGAAATGGCTAGAAAACCAATTTAATGTATAAAATGTTCAAACGAACCTTGAATAATTCCAATTCTTTTACGACACACATATAGTTGCATGTTCACTCTAGATATAAGGTCTAGCAATTCAAACACCGTCCATTGCCGCTGTGACCCCATTATGTAATGCAAATCAAGATGAAAAATCAAGTAGATTGCACATAGTTTATTATCACCAACCATGTGAGATGCAACACAAAATATTCTGGAGTACCGTCGGTGTATAGTACGCCTATGGCTTACACGAGAAGGTGGATCAGCTACTGTCCACAGCTGGCATCTCAAGCACACTAGCTCGCTCCCCAAATATCATTTCACTAGTCAATCATCGCTGGTGAAAGATGGGCACGTGGGCCTGCGTCGTGAGGGAAACTTCGGTGGCCCACTCCGGCGAGAGCGCGGCCTCAGCCGCCATGCGCGTGCTAACAAGGTGCATGAGTGCGGCCGCAATCTGCGAGCGACCGGCAAAGGCAGCCCAAACAATCGCTGTTGCTTCTCAGGTGGTGGCAGCAACATCTGCCTCGGAGATAGTAACTGGCGAGAGCGGCATAGCCATTGTCCGTTCCGCAGCGGCGGCCTTAGCCCTGATGGAGGCCGCCCATGCCCGACTGTTGCTTCTTAGGTGATGGAGGCCGCAACTTTATTTTCAATAATTTCTAGCTGTTGCATCACATGTTCCAAAGTTAAAATAGTTCCATTAACCAAAAGAGGTGCTGGGCCAAACAAATCTATCATAGAATTATAAGAATCAAAAGTATGGCTACCCAAGAAATTTCCTCCGGTAATGGTATCAAGAATATATCTATTCTGAGGCGTGATGCCTACATAAAAATTGCGAAGAAGAACGGAAGTAGATTGCTTCCTAGTAGATCTATTTTGCGCATTGCAAATTCTATACCAAGCATCTTTTAGATTTTCTCCCTCCCTTTGTTTAAAATTAAGAACTTCATTCTCGGGAGACAAGGGAGTAGATAAAGGACTAGCCATAACAATGAGGCAAGCGAAAAAGAAGCGAACGGAAAAGAGAGGGCAAATAAAATGGCAAGGGTGAAGTGGGGGAGAGGAAAATGAGAGGAAAATGGCAAATAATGTAATGCGAAGGATAAGAGTTGTGATGGGTACTTGGTATGTCTTGACTTGGCATAGATCTCCCCGGCAATGGCGCCAGAAATCCTTCTTGCTTCCTCTTGAGCACTACGTTGGTTTTCCCTTGAAGAGGAAATGGTGGAGCACTAAAGCAGCATAAGTATTTCCCTCAGTTTTTGAGAAACAAGGTATCAATCCAGTAGGAGACCACGCGCGAGTCACCTCATACCTACACAAACAAATAAGAACCTCGCAACCAAAACGATAAAGGGGTTGTCAATCCCTTCATGACCACTTGCAAGAGTGAGATCTGATAGAGATGATAATAATAAGATAAATATTATTGGTATTTTTATGATATAGATTGAAAGTAAAGATTGCAAAATAAAGTAGATGTGAAACTTATATGATGGAGAATAGACCCGGGGGCCATAGGTTTCACTAGTGGCTTCTCTCAAGATAGCATAGGTATTACGGTGGGTGAACAAATTACTGTCGAGCAATTGATAGAAAAGCGAATAATTATGAGAATATCTAGGCATGATCATGTATATAGGCATCACGTCTGTGACAAGTAGACCGAAACGATTCTGCATCTACTACTATTACTCCAAACATCGACCGCTATCCAACATGCATCTAGAGTATTAAGTTCATAAGAACAGAGTAACGCCTTAAGCAAGATGACATGATGTAGAGGGATAAACTCATGCAATATGATATAAACCCCATCTTTTTATCCTCGATGGAAACAATACAATACATGTCATTTCCTTTTCTGTCACTGAGATCGAGCACCGCAAGATTGAACCCAAAGCTAAGCACTTCTCCCATTGCAAGAAAGATCAATCTAGTAGGCCAAACCAAACTGATAATTTGAAGAGACTTGCAAAGATAAACCAATAATACATAAAAGAATTCAGAGAAGATTCAAATATTGTTCATAGATAGACTTGATCATAAACCCACAATTCATCGGATCTCGACAAACACACCGCAAAACAAGATTACATTGAATAGATCTCCAAGAGAATCGAGGAGAACTTTGTATTGAGATCCAAAGAGAGAGAAGAAGCCATCTAGCTACTAGCTATGGACCCGAAGGTCTGAAGTAAACTACTCACACATCACTAGAGAGGCCATGGAGTTGATGTAGAGGCCCTCCGTGATCAATGCCTCCTCCGGCGGAGCTCCAGAAAAGGCCCCAAGATGGGATCTCTCGGGTACAGAAGGTTGCGGCGGTGGAATTAGGTTTTCGTGGTGCTCCTGGATGTTTGGGGGGGGGGTATGTGGATATATATAGGAGGAAGAAGTCGTCGGTGGAGCAACGAGGGGCCCACGAGGGTGGAGGGCGCACCCAGGGGGGTAGGCGCACCCCCCTGCCTCGTGGCCT
Source organism: Triticum dicoccoides (assembly GCF_002162155.2). Taxonomy (NCBI): domain Eukaryota; kingdom Viridiplantae; phylum Streptophyta; class Magnoliopsida; order Poales; family Poaceae; genus Triticum; species Triticum dicoccoides. Next base: position 340,674,217 of record NC_041384.1, read on the forward strand.
CCTCGATTGTTTCTTGACGCCCACTCCAAGTCTCCTGGATCATGTTCGTTGAGAAAATCACGTTCCCGAAGGTTTCATTCCGTTTGGACTCCGTTTGATATTCCTTTTCGGCGAACACTGAAATAGGCAAAAAACAACAATTTGGGTTGGGCCTCCGGTTAATAGGTTAGTCCCCAAAATAATATAAAAGTGTAAAAATAAGCCCAGTAACATTCAAAATAGATAATATAATAGCATGGAGCAATCAAAAATTATAGATACGTTGGAGACGTATCAGCATCCCCAAGCTTAATTCCTGCTCGTCCTCGAGTAGGTAAATTGTAAAAAAGAATTTTTGATGTGGAATGCTTCCTAACATAGTTCTCAATGTAATTTTTCTTTATTGTGGCATGAATGTTCAGATCCGAAAGATTCAAGATAAAAGTTTAATATTGACATAGAAATAATAATACTTCAAGCATACTAACTAAGCAATCATGTCTTCTCAAAATAACATGGCCAAAGAAAGTTATCCCTACAAAATCATATAGTCTCGCTAGGCTCTATCTTCATCACACAAAATACTAAATCATGCACAACCCCGATGACAAGCCCAGCAATTGTTTCATATTTTTTATGTTCTCAAACTTTTTCAATCTTCACGCAATATATGAGCGTGAACATGGATATAGCACTATGGTGGAATAGAATGGTGGTTGTGGAGAAGATAAAAAAAGGAGAAGATAGTCTCACATCAACTAGGCATATCAACGGGCTATGGAGATGCCCATCAATAGATATCAATGTGAGTGAGTAGGGATTGCCATGCAACGGATGCACTAGAGCTATAAGTGTATGAAAGCTCAAAATAAGAAACTAAGTGGGTGTGCATCCAACTTGCTTGCTCACGAAGACCTAGGGCAATTTGAGGAAGCCCATCATTGGAATATACAAGCCAAGTTCTATAATGTAAAATTCCCACTAGTTTATGAAAGTGACAACATAAGAGGTCTCTATCATGAAGATCATGGTGCTACTTTGAAGCACAAGTGTGGAAAAAGGATAGTAACATTGTCCCTTCTCTCTTTTTCTCTCATTTTTTTATTTGGGCTTTTTTTCTTCTTTTTGGTCTCTTTTTTTTCTTTTTCTTTTTTCGTCCGGAGTCTCATCCCGACTTATGGGGGAAACATAGTCTCCATCATCCTTTCCTCACTGGGACAATGCTGTAATAATGATGATCATCACACTTCTTTTTTACTTACAACTCAAGAATTACAACTCAATACTTAGAACAAAATGCAACTCTATTTGAATGCCTCCGGCGGTGTACCGGGATATGCAATGAATCAAGAGTGACATGTATGAAAGAATTTTGAACGGTGGCTTTGCCACAAATACGATGTCAAGTACATGATCATGCAAAGCAATATGACAATGATGAAGCGTGTCATAACAAACGAAACGGTGGGAAGTTGCATGGCAATATATCTCGGAATGGCTATGAAAATGCCATAATAGGTAGGTATGGTGGCTGTTTTGAGGAAGGTATATGGTGGGTTTATGGTACCGGTGAAAGTTGCGCGATACTAGAGAGGCTAACAATTGTGGAAGGGTGAGGGTGCGTATAATCCATGGACTCAGCATTAGTCATAAAGAACTCACATACTTATTGCAAAAATCTATTAGTTATCGAAACAAAGTACTATGCGCATGCTCCTAGCGGGATAGATTGGTAGGAAAAGACCATCGCTCGTCCCCGACCGCCACTCATAAGGAAAGCAATCAATAAATAAATCATGCTCCGAGTTCATCACATAACAGTTCACCATACGTGCATGCTACGGGAATCACAAACTTCAATACAAGTATTTCTCAAATTCACAACTACTCAACTAGCATGACTCTAATATCACCATCTCCATAACTCAAAACAATCATCAAGTATCAAACTTCTCTTAGTGTTCGATGCACTTACATGAAAGTTTTTAGTATTGCCATGTTGTTCCAAAGGACTCTCAAAATAATATAAGTGAGGCATGATAGATCAATTATTTCTATAAAATAGAACCACCGCCGTGCTCTAAAAGATATAGGCGAAGCACTAAAGCAAAAACTATATAGCTCAAAAGATATAAGTGAAGCACATAGAGTATTTTAATAAATTCCAATTCATGTGTGTGTATCTCAAAAGGTGTGTACAGCAAGGATGATTGTGGTAAACTAAAAGGAAAAGACTCAAATCATACAATACACTCCAAGCAAAACACATATCATGTGGCGAATAAAAATATAGCTCCAAGTAAAGTTACCGATAGACGAAGACGAAAGAGGGGGTGCCTTCCGGGGCATCCCCAAGCTTAGGCTTTTTGGTGTCCTTGTATTTTACCTTGGGGTGCCATGGGCATCCCCAAGCTTAGGCTCTTGCCACTCCTTATTCCATAATCCATCGAATCCTTACCCAAAACTTGAAAACTTCACAACACAAAACTTAAATAGAAAATCTCGTGAGCTCCGTTAGCAAAAGAAAACAAAACACCACTTCAAGGTACTGTAATAAACTCATTCTTTATTTGTATTGGTGTTAAAACTACTGTATTCCAACTTCTCTATGGTTTATAAACTCTTTTACTAGCCATAGATTCATCAAAATAAGAAAACAACACGCGAAAAACAGAATCTGTCAAAAACAGAACAGTCTGTAGTAATCTATAGCTAACGCAAACTTATGGAACCCCAAAAATTCTAAAATAAATTTCTGCACGTGAGGAATGTATCTATTAATCTTCTGCAAAAATAATTAACTAAATATCACTCGCCAATAAAAAATGGCAGCAATTCTCGTGAGCACTAAAGTTTCTGTTTTTTTACAGCAAGATAAAAAAGACTTTCCCCAAGTCTTCCCAACGGCTCTACTTGGCACAAAAACTAATTAAACACAAAAAACACAACCAAAACAGAGGCTAGATAAATTATTTATTACTAAACAGGAGCCAAAAGCAAGGAATAAAAATAAAATTGGGTTGCCTCCCAACAAGCGCTATCGTTTAATGCCCCTAGCTAGGCATAAAAGCGAAGATAGATCTAGGTATTGCCATCTTTGGTAGGCAATTCTTCAATAAGACACCTATAACTTTTAGGAGTTTCTTTATTTTTATTAATTATCAAACTCCTAGGCACGAAATCAATAAAATCATTTGTAGTAAAAGGTTCCTTAAGGATAGTGAGAAAATTGGGGTGAACACTTATGGACTTGAGGTCCGCATTTTCCTTACTAGAAGTTTCACCCTTATTTTTAGGAACATACATCAATTTAGCAATCTTAGCATTAGGAGGAGTGTTTTTCACGAAAGAAAAGGTAGACCCAAGGTTGGTAATAATATCCTCAATTTTATCAGTTCTAGTGGAATCTTGATCTATCTTTTCATTAACCATAGGTCCCTTTTCTTTAAAACTTTTAAGAGCAACTCCCACCTTAGATCCGTATTGGGTAATTTGGTTATGGATCTTTCTATACAAATTTTCAATTAACTCTACGGTGGCAACTTTATTTTCAATAATTTCAAGCCGTTGCATCACATGTTCCAAAGTTAAAATAGTTCCATTAACCAAAAGAGGTGGTGGGCCAAACAAATCTGTCATAGCATTATAAGAATCAAAAGTATGGCTACCCAAGAAATTTCCTCCGGTAATGGTATCAAGAATATATCTATTCCAAGGCATGATGCCTACATAAAAATTGCAAAGAAGATAGGAAGTAGATTGCTTCCTAGTAGATCTATTTTGTGCATTGCAAATTCTATACCAAGAATCTTTTAGATTTTCTCCCTCCCTTTGTTTAAAATTAAGAACCTCATTCTCGGGAGACAAGGGAGTAGATAAAGGACATGCCATAACGACGAGGCAAGTGAAAAAGAAGCGAACGGAAAAGAGAGGGCAAATAAAACGACAAGGGTGAAGTGGGGCAGAGGAAAACGAGAGGCAAATGGCAAATAATGTAATGCGAAGGATAAGAGTTGTGATGGGTACTTGGTATGTCTTGACTTGGCATAGATCTCCCCGGCAACGGTGCCAGAAATCCTTCTTGCTACCTCTTGAGCACTGCGTTGGTTTTCCCTTGAAGAGGAAAGGGTGGAACAGTAAAGCAGCGTAAGTATTTCCCTCAGTTTTTGAGAACCAAGGTATCAATCCAGTAGGAGACCACGCGCGAGTCACCTCGTACCTACACAAACAAATAAGAACCTCGCAACCAACGTGATAAAGGGGTTGTCAATCCCTTCACGGCCACTTGCAAGAGTGAGATCTGATAGAGATGATAATAACAAGATAAATATTTTTGGTATTTTTATGATATAGATTGAAAGTAAAGGTTGCAAAATAAATTAGATGGGAAACTTATATGATGGAGAATAGACCCGGGGGCCATAGGTTTCACTAGTGGCTTCTCTCAAGATAGCATAAGTATTATGGCGGGTGAACAAATTACTGTCGAGCAATTGATAGAAAAGCGAATAATTATGAGAATATCTAGGTATGATCATGTATATAGGCATCACATCCGAGACAAGTAGACCGAAACGATTCTGCATCTACTACTATTACTCCACACATCGACCGCTATCCAGCATGCACCTAGAGTATTAAGTTCATAAGAACAGAGTAACGCCTTAAGCAAGATGACATGATGTAGAGGGATAAACTCATGCAATATGATATAAACCCCATCTTTTTATCCTCGATGGCAACAATACAATACATGTCATTTCCCTTTCTGTCACTGGGATTGAGCACCGCAAGATTGAACCCAAAGCTAAGCACTTCTCCCATTGCAAGAAAGATCAATCTAGTAGGCCAAACCAAACTGATAATTCGAAGAGACTTGCAAAGATAAACCAATCATACATAAAAGAATTCAAAGAAGATTCAAATATTGTTCATAGATAGACTTGATCATAAACCCACAATTCATCGGATCTCTACAAACACTCCGCAAAAGAAGATTACATCGAATAGATCTCCAAGAGAATTGAGGAGAACTTTGTATTGAGATCCAAAGAGAGAGAAGAAGCCATCTAGCTACTAGATATGGACCCGAAGGTCTGAAGTAAACTACTCACACATCACCGGAGAGGCCATGGAGTTGATGTAGAGGCCCTCCGTGATCAATGCCTCCTCCGGCGGAGCTCCGGAAAAGGCCCCAAGATGGGATCTCTCGGGTACAGAAGGTTGCGGCGGTGGAATTAGGTTTTCATGGTGCTCCTGGATGTTTGGGGGGTACGTGGATATATATAGGAGGAAGAAGTACATCGGTGGAGCAACAAGGGGCCCACGAGGGTGGAGGGCGCGCCTAGGGGGTAGGCGTGCCCCCTGCCTCATGGCCTCCTCGATTGTTTCTTGACGCCCACTCCAAGTCTGCTGGATCACGTTCGTTGAGAAAATCACATCCCCGAAGGTTCCATTCCGTTTGAACTCTGTTTGATATTCCTTTTCGGCGAAACACTGAAATAGGCAAAACAAACATCAATTTGGGCTGGGCCTCCGGTTAATAGGTTAGTCCCAAAAATAATATAAAAGTGTAAAAATAAGCCCAATAACATCCAAAATAGATAATATAATAGCATGGAGCAATCAAAAATTATAGATACGTTGGAGACGTATCAGGGTGCATTCTGTTATTGTATACCATGTGAGGAATAAATTGAATTTGGCTGTAGTAAATACATGAGAAGCAAATGCAATTGCTACAATTGGCTGTAGTTAACTGTTTGGTTAACTGTCTGATCTTATATTAGGAGTATGTTATATTGTGCAATGTGGTGCTCAGTTAATGTTTGGTTCATTTGTTGTGGGGTTTAGTTAACTGCTTGGTCCAATTCTGCAATGCGATGTCCAATTGTCATGGGTAGAATTTTGTATTGTTGTGCATGTGAGGAATAAATCGAATTTGGCTGCACTTAATACACGAGAAACATATACAAGTGCTATATTACCCAGTTCTTAATCATGTTTGGTTTGGATAAATGGGTTTTCCATGTGGCTTGAATTAATCTGATGAATATGCAATGTGCTTATTTTTCATCAACATATTTTACTGATAGCATGCGAACCCTTACTTAACCTGATGACTTACTACCTTATATGTGTTGCAGAGAAACAATGGGAAGCACTAAGGTTTACAATCGAGGTTAGCACGTGCATGGTCCGTTGTCTAATAGCACATTATTGTGCAATTGCAGAAACCATTCTAATATTTTGGTTTTTAACAATTTGCTCTTGCACATGTAGGCCAGAGGTTTTGACCCACTGTCCGACCCTTTTTGCATATGGGGAAATGAGTTGTCCATGAATATCAATCAAATCAAGAAACTCACAAAGATTGTTAGAATAAAAAAATTAGTGACAAAAAACAACAAGATCTTTGTCTGCACAATGAACAAGACATCAGTTCACTACAAGATGGTACTAACTATTATACCTTGCCTTTTTTATTCCTTTGCCCCATTTCCAATATAGAGAAGATATTTATGCACATCATTGTTTTCAGGCCTTTCCAAAGCAGTTCACTCATGATTACGTCTCAAACCACCTCTATGGTTAGGAGGCGAGAGAGGTTTTCATAAAACACCCACGATTCAATATTTAAGTGTTCCCGAAGAGGACGAATGATGGACATTCAATCATCCACGTGCACTGGCCTAAAGTTGCAAAGACCTTCAACATGAATGAAGGCTCAATATTCGCCTTCCGCTTTAGCAGTTTTCTAGATGAGATGCATCTGTCTATATACCATCTATGATGCTAATTTCAAAAGGATCTACATGTTGCATGTGAAACTTGGTGCTGGTGCAGTTGTGTAACGGGGTAGCTAAGTGCTGAAGCTATATCATGTTGTACTCTGATGTATTTCAATTATGAAATTCTGCTTCCTTAATATGGAAATGAAATATATTATGTGCTTAATATGAATGTCAATTAGATTAATAAATAGATTATTAATAATAGGGAAATTAGCCTGCTAATGGCGAATTAGCCTACTAATTGGGTTTTGCTATTGCAAACGGTTATTGAAAAAATACCGTGGGCGATGACCTCAGGCAATGCACACAGTTTCTAGGAATAAACCGTGTTGGATCAATGAACAATCACACACGACTTTCTCTTGAAAACTGTTTGCGTTAGGCCACCTTGCGCAAACGTTTACCACATAAAACTGTGTGTGATGGACAGCCTTTGCCACATGGTCTCTTCTATGGACTGTGTGTGATACATTCAATAACGCAACCAATTTAATGGAAAAAATTGTGTGTGATGTACCTGTGAATGGAAACGTTTTCCTTGGAGCGACTATGTGCGATGTACATACGAATGGAAATGTTTTGCGGGGGCAGACTGTGTGGGATGTACTTGCGACCGGAAATAACTTCGCCTGTATAATTGTATTTTTTTAGCTCTACTGTACATATTTCCATATTTGAGCGCTCGCCGGTGGCACACAACCTCATTTTGCCGAGCGTGTGTGCCAGGAGGGCATATCCCCAACGGTTTCTGGTTCCAAATGCCGTCACGGAAAGGGGTTAAAAACCATTTTATAGCACTGATGCGCACCAGTGTCATATAAATAGAACAACCATTATTCTCTGATTTAAATGAATGACCGTCTCGCATCAAACAAGATCTAGATATAATGTTCATGCTCAACGCTGACACCAAATAACAATTATTCAGGTCTAAAACTAATCCCGAAGGTAGATGTAGAGGTAGCATGCCGACGACGATCACATCGACCTTGAAACCATTTTCGACGCGCATCGTCACCTCGTCCTTAGCCAATCTTCGTTTAATCCGTAGCCCTTCTTTCGAGTTACGAATATGAGCAACTGAACCGGTATCAAATACCTAGGCACTACTACGAGCATTAGTAAGGTACACATCAATAACATGTATATCAAATATACCTTTGTTCACTTTGCCATCCTTCATATCCGCCAAATACTTGGGGTAGTTCCGCTTCCAGTGACCAATCCCTTTGCAGTAGAAGCACTCAGTTTTAGGCTTAGGTCCAGACTTGGGATTCTTCCGGGGAGTGGAGACTTGCTTGCCATTCTTATTGAAGTTCCCCTTCTTTCCTATGCCCTTTTTCTTGAAACTAGTGGTATTGTTAACCATCAACAGTTCACGCTCCTTTTTGATTTCTACCTCCACAGCTTTGAGCATAGCGAAGAGCTCGGGAATTATCTTATTCACCCCTTGCATATTATAGTTCATCATGAAGCCTTTGTAGCTTGGTGGCAGTGATTGGAGAACTCCGTCAATAACACTATCATCTGGAAGATTAACTCCCAGCTGAGTCAAGTGGTTATGATATCCAGACATTTTGAGTATGTGTTCATTGACAGAACTGTTCTCCTCCATCTTGCTGCTATAGAACCTGTTGGAGACTTCATATCTCTCAACTCGGGCATTTGCTTGAAATATTAACTTCAACTCCTGGAACATCTCATATGGTCCATGACGTTCAAAACATCTTTGAAGTCCCGATTCTAAGCCGTAAAGCATGGCACACTGAACTATCGAGTAGTCATGAACATGCGACTGCCAGGCATTCACAACGTCTGCAGTTGCTGGAGGGGGTGGCATACCTAGCGGTGCATTAAGGACATAATTCTTCTGTGCAGCAATGAGGATAATCCTCAAGTTATGGACTCAGTCCGTGTAGTTGCTACCATCATCTTTCAACTTAGCTTTCTCTAGGAACGCATTAAAATTCAAGGGAACGGTAGCACGGGCCATTGATCTACAACATAGATATGCAAAAACTATCAAGACTAAGTTCATGATAAATTAAGTTCAATTAATCATATTACTTAAGAACTCCCACTTAGATAGACATCCCTCGAGTCATATAAATGATTACGTGATCCAAATCAACTAAACCATGTCCTATCAGCACGTGAGATGGATTAGTCTTCAATGGTGAACATCTCTATGTTGATCATATCTACTATATGATTCACGTTCGACCTTTTGGTCTCCAGTGTTCTGAGGCCATGTCTGTACATGCTAGGCTCGTCAAGTTTAACCTGAGTATTCCGCATGTGCAAAACCGTCTTGCACCCGTTGTATGCGAATGTAGAGCCTATCACACCCGATCATCGCGTGGTGTCTCAGCACGACGAACTATCGCAACGGTGCATACTCAGGGAGAACACTTATACCTTGAAATTTTAGTAGGGGATCATCTTATAATGCTACTGATGTACTAAGCAAAATAAGATGCATAAAAGATAAACATCACATGCAATCAAAATATGTGACATGATATGGCCATGATCATCTCATGCTTTTGATCTCCATCTCCAAAGCATCGTCATGATCTCCATCATCACAGGCTCGACACCTTGATCTCTATCGTTGCATATGGTCGTCTCGCCAACTATTGCTTCTACAACTATCGCTGGCGCATAGTTATAAAGTAAAGCAATTACATGGCGTTTGCATTTCATACAATAAAGCGACAACCATAAGGCTCCTGCCAGTTGCTGGTAACTTATACAAAACATGATCATCTCATACAATAACGTATATCACATCATGTGTTGACCATATCACATCACAACGTGCCCTGCAAAAGTAAGTTAGACATCCTCTACTTTGTTGTTGCAAGTTTTACTTGGCTGGTACGGGCTTCTAGAAAGAACCGTTATTACCTACGCATCAAAACCACAATGGTGATTTATAAAGTTTGCTGTTTTAACCTTCAACATGGACCGACTGCAGTCAAATTCGATTCAACTAAAGTTAGAGAAACAGACACCCACCAGCCACCTTAATGCAAAACTAGTTGCATGTTTGTCGGTGGAACCGGTCTCATGAACGTGGTCTTGTAAGGTTGGTCCTGGCCGCTTCATCCAACAATACCGCCGAATCAAAATAAGACATTGGTGGTGAGCAGTATGACTCACCGCCCACAACTCTTTGTGTTCTACTCGTGCATATTATCTACGCATAGACCTGGCTCGGATGCCACTATTGGGAAACGCGAAATGCAATTTCAAAAAATTTCCTACGCTCACACAAGATCTATCTAGGAGATGCATAGCAACAAGAAGGGGAGAGCATCTTCATACCCTTGAAGATCGCAAAGCAGAAGCGTTTATCAATGCGGTTGATGTAGTCGCACACCTTCACGATTCATCCCGATCAAGTACCGAATGTACGGCACCTCCGCATTCAGTGCACATTTAGCTCGATGACGTCCTCACCTTCTTGATCCAGCAAGACGAGCGAAGTAGTAGATGAGTTTCGGCAGCACGACGTCATGGTGACGGTTGGTGATGAAGAACAATCTCCGCTGGGCTTCGCCAAGCACTACAGAAACTAGACGAAGGATATACTAGAGGGGACGGGGTTGCCGACACACAGCTTGGTGAATCTTGATGTCTCTTGGGTGCTATCCCTGCCCCTCTATTTTATATGTTGAGCCCTGGGGTCGAAACTTGGAGTAAAAGCCTCCTCAAAGTCGGTTTTCCCGAAAGGCAAGAGTCCTTCTCGGGCTCCAAGACCCAGACGCCAGGGACCCTGGCGTCTAGCCCTTGGACTTCGTTTTGCACTTTTCAAAAACCTCATGGGCTTTCCCCTTTGGCCCAAATAAAGTGTTCTCATACCCAAACATTTCGGGAAACATCCGAAGCCCTTCCAGTGAATTTCGGAACCTTTCCGAAGACCGAACACTATTAGACCATATATCAATCTTTACCTCTGGACCATTCCAGAGCTCCTCGTCATGTCCGAGATCATATCCTGGACTCTGAACAACATTCAGTCACCAACAAACATAACTCATATAATACTATATCGTCAAAGAACATTAAGCGTGCGGACCCTACGATTTCAAGAACTATGTAGACATGACCGAGACACCTCTCTGGTCAATAACCAATAGCGGAACATGGATGCCCATATTGGCTCCTACATATTCTACGAAGATCTTTATCGGTCGAACCTTATGATAACGCACGTTATTCCCTTTGTCATCGGTGTGTTACTTGCCCGAGATTCGATTGTCGGTATCTTCATACCTAGTTCAATCTTGTTACCGGCAAGTCTCTTTACTCATGCCGTAATACATCATCCCGCAACTAACTCATTAGTCACATTGCTTGCGAGGCTTCTTATGACGTGTATTACCGAGAGGGCCGAGACATACCTCTCCGATACTCGGAGTGACAAATCCTAATTTCGATCTATGCCAACCCAACAAACACCTTCGGAGATACCTGTAGAGCATCTTTATAATCACCCAGTTACGTTGTGATGTTTGATAGCACATAAGGCATTCCTCCGGTATCCGGGAGTTGCATAATGTCATAGTCGAAGGAATATGTATTTGACATGAAGAAAGCAATAGCAATAAAACTGAACGATCAACATGCTAAGCTAACGGATGGGTCTTGTCCATCACATCATTCTCCTAATGATGTGATCCCGTTCATCAAATGAAAACTCATGTCTATGGTTAGGAAACTTTAACTGTCTTTGGTTAACGAGCTAGTCTTAGTATAGGCTTACTACGGACACAATGTTTTGTCTATGTATCCACACATGTATCAAGTTTCGGGTTAATACAATTATAGCGTGAATAATAAACATTTATCATGATATAAGGAAATATAAAATAACAACTTTATTATTGCCTCTAGGGCATATTTCCTTCACCTTGAAGTGTTCAGCTTGACAGGTGAATTCTTTTGGCTTTCATGTGAACCCGAGATCTTCTCTGTTTAAAGCAATTGTCGAGCTTCCTCTTAATAAGAGTGTCCATCGACCACATGCTTTATGCGTCGTGCCTCATCGCCCAAAATCTTGACATAGCTTAACCTAAAAGGCCTGCCGCCTAGGCATCAATAGTTCTCTTGCCTGACAGCCTTTACAAAACCTTCACCACATACGGTGTTTGAACGAGCCAGTATTGTAACTGGAATTGCGGCTCGAGGTAGATTTCGCATTGGCCCGCCTCATCAACATAGAGATGGTGCTCCGTATTTTGGGGGATATCATGAAAAATTGTTTCACCCCATGCACGTATGATGACACCAATGATTGGAACATGGCGATTCATTTGGCGCGGTAAAAGAGACCCTTGGTCTTTTACTGACGTATAAAGGCAAGGGGCAGTAATCCCACTTTCTCCTATGCTTCCACCCCTTGCACCATTGCTCAAAGCCTCCAGAGCTCCAGCGCCCCATATCCATTCTCAAACCTCTAAGCCCTTGTCTAGCGCCCACATCTCCCCACTAGCGATGGCTGACGCCGATCTGAAGGGGAAGTGGGTGGCTCGAATGTCACGGAGGGCAGGGAAAAGCCATTGCCGAGGAGGTACTTAGCTTGATATGCTTTGCACAATATGTTTTTAAGTATCCATTCCTGACACGTGACTGACCGCCTACTTATATAGCCTACAGCGGGCCTTCCTTGCCAATAGGTTGTCAGAAAATTAGCTCCTGCCGCCTAAAATAGTGAAGAGCGGGACAAATGAGCGCACCCCTCGCTCCCCTGCACATAATGAGCTAGGGGAGGTGTCATCGCACCAGGCCACATCCACTGTCAACACGGAAGGCGGCACTGGTGCTCCCATGGCCGAGGTTAATACCTCGGTCATCGAGGACCGGCGGGAGAAAATCCCCTTGTCTAGAGAAGGAAAAGGGCTCAGCCAGCCCGGGTCCTCGGCCTCAACAGCCCCGGAGCCACTACGGTAGCCGGAGACGGCCAACCCCACTTCTACGGGAGGTGGGGATGAGGTGATTCCTCCATCCTCTCCTCCTCAAGAGCAGGTCTTTATGGGGTAGCCCAAGAAGATGGAGGTGGCTTTTATCGAGGCAGCGAACCTGACAACGAATACTAGGGGTACGAGCTAAGGGCAGAGCCAAACTGTGGCACAAGTGTATCACTCAGATTTTGCGAGTTCGGGCCCCTCTCAGAGAGGTAACAATCCTACGTCTCGTTCCTAGGGGCTTGTGTTTTCTCTTGGGGTGTATGATTACAATGGATGTTGAACCCTTGTCATGGAGTTGAGGGGAGCCTTGTATAGAGTGCGCCTCAACCCATTAACACCACGTTACAAGGGGTTCAATGAGCATAACTATAGTGGTTATTGGTAATGGTAGTTATAACTACACTTGAAGTATGAGATTAAGATACTCGATCGTTGTAGTTCCCATGCTGCCTCTATGCATCTACTGTCTGAGTGATATTGGCGAGGTCGACTGGGGGAAGACATCTGAGTGCTGTTGGAGTATCCGAGTGGATTTCTAGGGGTGCACATCCGAATGTGCATGTGGTCCAGGGACCTTCCAATGATGGTGTGGGACCCTAGGTGGGCCTTAGATGTCAGGTCCTAGACCCTACCAGTGGTAGGTGACCCCATCATTAACTCCCAAATTGGCCGAGGTTTTGTAGGATGAATTGGTTGAGCCATTGATTTAGCCCGAGTGCTTCAGGAGAACTTGGGATCCGTTGTCAAGTGGTTATCTATCGTGACATGGGTGAAACCACAACGGATTCTATACCAAAGGTTTTCCGAGTGATCGGATCATGTTTGATCGCCGTGCAAAACATGGTGGCATTTGTATGTCTCTCAGAAGAGATAGACTTGGGGTCTGAATGAGGACATGCCATGAAACTCAAGTGATGAACCCGGCGTGTGGTCTGATTCTATGGAGAGATGCCACTCATTATCCCATGGGAACGCCAGCATGGGTCATCTCTGGGTCCGAGTTCATGAGGTTCGCACCTTCGAGCCTAGAAAAGGGCCAAGTCAACCCGCAGAGGGGCGTCGAGCTCATCCCATCACAATCCTAAAGAAGACTTCACTTGGGCATTTTACGTGTCCGAGTGCATGGTGACCCTTGGAGAGCGGTCGGTCGGGCCGACGAGTGTCCATCTAGGAAAGGGACAGTGGAAAATCAATCGGGTTGATTTGCTACTGAAATCTCGGGATTTGAAATTGTGTGTGCGCGCGGAAGTGGTTATGTCGCGTCTAGTGGGGAAAGTGGGGCACGACACCTCGATCTCTGCCTCGAAAAACCGCCACGTGCCCCATTTTATCTGCGCCGGCGGCTGCCACACACACCGTTTGATCCAAGGATCTTCTACTATGAATCCGCGAAACAATATTTTACCGTGTGGTATAAAGAGCTGGCAGGTTAGGGTAATTCCCAGACCCCCTTTCTCCCTCGTCCACTCCGTTCCCCGTCTCCTCCCCTCCATCAACCACTGCGCTAGGGCACTCAAGCTGATGGGGAAGGATTCCACCGCCAAGTTGGAGAAGGAAAAGAAGGCAAGGAAGGCCGCGTCTTCGAGCTTCGGCCCGTCGGCGGGCTGTGCTGCGAGGGATTGGATTCCCTCACGAGTCATTAAGAGGATATTGGAGGAGCTTGCCGAGGAAAGGCTCATTTCAGCGGACGGATGGAGGCTCTTCGAGCTCCAGCCCATCGGCGGGCCGTGCCGCTGGGAATTGGATTCCCTTACGAGTCATGAAGAGGAGATTGGAGGAGCTTGCCGAGGAGAGGCTCATTTCGATAGACGGATTTCAAATCACTTCCGCGAGGTGGGCAAGGTCGAGCTGGCGCTGCAGGGGGACGAGCACATCCTCCTTGTCACCCACATTGAGCGAGGTTTTTCCATGCCTCCCCACCCTTTCTTCCGAGCGTTCCTGGATTATTACGGGGCGCAGCTCCATCACCTTCCCCCAATCACTAGTGGAAAAAGTGCTAGCCACAACTTTCGTTGGTGGCACAACATTTTTAATCAATGCCAGCACTATTTTTTTCAAATAGTGTCGGTGTTGGTTTAAGTCGTATGTCATAGCAATGTGCTTATTGCTGGCATAGGAATTTTAGGCAACGCCATTTGTATGTGGGCCCCGTCATCCTCACCATCCATGGAGTATTGTTGGTGTAGCACAAATACCCACGCCAACACTATGTCTTACACTTGTGGCATGAGATTTTGTAGAAATGTCACCAGTATTCAAAGTGGGTCCCACAATCAGTTCACAGATATTATGCTCACGTTCCAAACGGTCACATGCCATAAATATATGCACCTCTACATATAAATAGATGTGCCTAGTGATACGTCTCCAATGTATCTATAATTTTTTATTGTTCCATGTTATTATATTATCCAGCTT
This sequence comes from Triticum dicoccoides, assembly GCF_002162155.2. Classification (NCBI taxonomy): domain Eukaryota; kingdom Viridiplantae; phylum Streptophyta; class Magnoliopsida; order Poales; family Poaceae; genus Triticum; species Triticum dicoccoides. The sequence goes on from NC_041384.1 coordinate 340,689,383, forward strand.
GGATGTTTTATATGCATTCTTATGTTATTTTATATCATTTTTGGGACTAACCTATTAACCTAGTGCTAAGTGCCAGTTGCTGTTTTTCCTTGTTTTTGTCTTTTATAGAAAATGAATACCAAACTGAGTCCAAACAGAACGAAACTTTTTGACGATTTTTCTAAGACCAGAAGACACCTAGGAAGCTTTGGGAGGAGGCCAGAAGGGACACGGATTAACCACAAGCTTGGAGGCCACGTCCTACAAGGTGCACCTCCCGAGCTTGTAGGCCCACCGTGGCTCCTCTAACCCTAATCTCAGCTCCATAAATACCCAAATATTCCCTGTATACCAGAGGGCACACCAAATATACTTTTCCACCGCCGCAAGTTTCTGTCCTCGTGAGATCCCATCTGGAGACATTTTTTGGTACTCTGTCGGAGGGTGATTTGATCATGGAGGGCCTCTACATCAACCTTGCTGCCCTTCCGATGATGTGTGGGTAGTTTACCACAGACCTACGGGTCCATAGCTAGTAGCTAGATGGCTTCTTCTTTCTGTTTGATCTTCAATACAATGTTCTCCTCGATGATCTTGGAGATCTATTCGATGTAATCTTCTTTTGCGGTGCATTTGTTGAGATCTGATGAATTGTGGGTTTATGATCAGATTATATATGAATATTATTTTAGTCTTCTTTGAACTCTTTTATGCATGATTAAGATAGCTTTGTATTTCTCTCCCATCTATTGATTTGGTTTGGCCTACTAGATTGATTTTTCTTGCAATGGGAGAGGTGCTTTGTAATGGGTTCAATCTTGCGGTGCTCAATCCACTGCTAGGGAAAAGCCTAGCAGTAGCGCGGGTCTTAGTTGTATCAGTAGTGCAGGGACCCGCGCTACTGATATGGCGCTACAGCTAACTTGTAGCAGTAGTGCGTGTTGACCCGCGCTACTGCTATACATGGGTAGCTGTAGCGAGATTTACAGGAACGCGCTACTACTAATAGATGCATCAATTTAAAATAAGTCACGCTACTGGTAAGAGCGCTGCTGCTAACTTTATTCCACTCGCTACTGCTAGTTTTATTAGTTTCTAATTTTTTACATATTTGTTTTCTATTTGAACAAGCTTTATACAATAATATCTAGAATATCATACATATACAAATGTAATCATAGCATACACATACGAATAGTCTCATCAAATCATGTCATCATCATAATCATCATCCAACACAAAAGTGGTCTCTCGTCATCATCTCAAAAATAGTGATACAAGTCTCGAATACTGGCAACTAAATCGTAATCCATGTAATCAATGATATACACGAGAAGAGCTATCACTATGAGTAAGAACGGAACTATGCAGTACATGAGGCGGCGGTTATGAGTCCTCTCTCATGCTAGCGTGAACCTCAAGTAACTAGCTTCCGCTTCTTGTCTACTTTTGAAGCCTTTATGGCTAGAGCCTGAGACCCGCTCGCCTGACACTCAGGCTACTCATCATACACTCCCGGAACCTTCCCTTTGTACACGACATAGTGCTGATTCTTTGCCATCAGGAATCTAGGTACCTGTTAGAGATGCATCTTCATCAAGAGAATGTACAATCATATGCAACGAAATATACTTGAGCAACACGAAATAGAAAGGGTTAGCAACTAGATGCAACATATAGTAAACATAAATAATCAATGCAGTTTCGTATGAAAACTAATTAACTAGAGGTACGCAGGTCATCGTATCCAAACTAACAAAGTAGCATTACACAAGTTCGGTAGGGACTATGGACATCACAAAGTTTCATCGCTACAGAAAGTATACAAGTTCAACCAACACATATCATCATCATCGGCATCGTAAATCACTAGAACTTCCATCCTTTCGTATCATCGAGGATGCACCCTAGCTTGTTGAACGGTGTGAGGTCTTGACGTTGCATGCCTATGCGAGTTCGGACATCGGCTCGCGATATAGGGCAGTGGTGGAACATCCCCTTCTCTTCGATGACTTCTTTCATGACGATCGTCACAATGTCCCTCTAGATGCGAAAGAAGTCGTCTCTAAGTTTATAATCCGCTTCTCCATGAGATTCCATCCACTTGCGAATATGATCATCGTTTCTTCTTGTCGTACGAAGCTTTTGGTGATCCCTTCTGAACTCCATCATGAGATGGAGGAGGTAGAATCCATCGTCCCTACTTGGTTTCGGGACATGGATGCAACATAAGTTAGTTTTATGCGAGAAACCAGTCTTCTTATTCCTTTGTTTCCTGATCTGCAGGTGGCCACCCCTCGAAGATATGCTCAAACCGCAGGAAGAACACCTCCGCGGGCCGTGTGTTGACATAGCACTTCCCCTCAGGCACACAAGCTACGTATGTCGGATATCTTGGATCCTTCGAGGCTCGTAGGCTTTTTCTCAATCGACAACATGTGTAGTCTCATGAGATCCCATGATATTGCCTCCAGCGGTTTCGGCGGTAGCATCAGCTCGCCCGTGACATGGAACATGGCGGCACCTTTGACGGGTACATGCTCTTCAAAATCCACCGTTTGGCTACTATGTGCTTTGGCTTGTTTGTAGGCAGCAGAGCCTTTCTTCGTCGGTCTCTTCCTCTCCTTTTTCTGGGGCTGACCTTCCAGACCCTTCCTTAACCTCTGCCCCGGTGTTGTCGGGCTAAGCACTGTACGACCCTTGGCTAGTTGAGCCTGTGTTGAGGCGGCATCTTTAGGCGTGTCCTGTGAGGATTGCATGAAGAGAGACTTCTTGCAATCAACCCTGCTAGGACGTTCCTACCCGGGTAGATCATCCATGTCCTCATCAGCATGCTGATAGCCCGAGTCATCATATGGCTGACTCATCATGTCTAAGTTTTCATCATAGGTGCCTGTATTGAGGAACCGAAGAGGCTCATCCTCGTCCATCTCATTATCCATTCTTTGTTCTACGAGGGCGATTACACTAGCCACTATTGGACCCCCTTCCTCGCATCGTCCACTGCTCTCACCCGGCACTACAGACGCTGGTAATTGCGTAGGCGGGGTGGTGGTGTTCATACCTACTTGCTGATGTGTGGTTATTGTGTGCTCTTGGCCGGCTCCACACGAAGAAGATTCTTCGGCTATAGCAGCACCCAACCCATGCAGTTTCCAAGCCACGGCGGGGTCTCGTCGTTCTCTCCCCTAGCCATACCAGAGGAGTCAAATCCTCATGCTCTGATTTCACACTCGACAAGGTAACCCTGAAGTGCCAACCGGGTAACAGCTGGCCATGGAACGTGGGTTCCAAGGGCTTCGTTATCACCGCCTTTCCCATGTCCACCTTCTGGCCTTTGATAAAGTAGAGTACGGTGCACGGGGTTTCGTCGGCCTGCAAACACATGTCTGCGGCGTAAAACATCTGAAAGGCAATGAAAATGGAATATTCTAGATATATGTTGGTGCGACATGTAATTACCGTGAGGGTGTCGAGCTCAACCAAAGATGAAGGCCCGCCTAGCGCGCCAGAGACTGAGGACGGGCTGCTTTGAGCGGGTGCGGGTGCAGGCGCAGTTGCGTGAGCATGTGATGGTGCAGTTGTGTTGTTCACCGAGTTGCTCCCGACGAAGCTGGGCATGGGGAAATCATCTACCGTCTTCTCTGGATTTTCCTTCGTCCAGTTGATGATAGTCGGGATCAAGTTAGTAGAAAAATCATTTCTGCAGGCATCTACAGCTGCTGCGACTGCCTTCTGTAGCAACTCATTTTTCTCAGCAAATTTTTTCGTGTCATCAGCTGCTTTTTTCTCAAACGCAGGCTTCACCTTCTCTTCGATGCCCGCCCGAGTAAACTACCTTTTCTGCTTCTTGACCTCCAGGCCCTTGTTGTAAAAGACCTTCCATGTGGCACCGTCTCCGGTGCTGTGCACACGTCCATATTGCGGCCGTTGGTCCAAAGAGAGTCCCTTAAGTCCACTCAAGGCCCGGTTGAGAGGGGTGTCCCACTTGGGCCTCATTGACGAAGACTGGCTTTCGGCTGCAAGCTTGTGTTGCTTGTCCCGGAGAAGGAATGTGAACCATTTACGAATGTGTAGTTGACTTGATCATAAGCTAAATGTAAGGTGGTAAAAGAATAATTACCAGTATTCTAATCAATTTTCTCATGATCGGGTCCATGTAAAAAAACCTTCTTTTCCTTGCCCCGCTTATGGCGGGCCCTGATGAAGTCATGCTCCAAGGAGTTGGTGAACTTCGTGAAGGGGTCTGGGAGGCCCGCGGATTCATGTTCCACGTCCTCCTTATCCCATATGGGCCTTTTGCCAAGGTAGCCACGGCTTCCGAGGCGTTGGTTCCACGTGTTCCTTTGCTGAAGGCTCTTGAATTTCGTAGCCTTAGCCTTGGCTGCCTCGATAGCGCAAGTGTCCTTGAACTTTTGGAACTCCTCTTCCGTAATTGTCATATTTTCCTCTAGAATCTTGGACAAGGGTTCCTGAGCCTCAATAGCTCGTTTCACCCTCCCTTTCTAGGAGGCCAAATCATTTTTGAACATGCCCATGGCGTGATTGTTAATCTTTTCATCTTCGGATCATCCCATGGGTGTTCTATGCCGTCATCCCAGTCGGGGAACTTGAATGTCTTGCGCAACTTCGTCAGGAGCAACTGCCTCAAATGTTCTTTACCCCTTAAGTTGTCATCATTGATGCTGACATGTATGAATGTTTAGTTCCACAACGTGTTTTGAGTGTGCAGGTCACACAAGCTGAGCAAAATCAGAGCCATAATTTGTTCCATACAAAGGGAGTTGTGAAGGAACGTTCTGTTCGCGTCATCATAGATGGAGGGAGCTACAATAACTTGGCTAGCATGGAGATGGTGGAGAAGCTATCTCTCACCACAAGACCACATCCACATCCTTACTACATCCAATGGTTCAACAACAGTGGCAAGGTTAAGGTAACACGTACTGTTCGTGTGCATTTTAGTATCTCTACATATGCTGATTATGTTGATTGTGATGTGGTACATATGCAAGCATGTTCCTTATTACTTGGTAGACCATGGCAATTTGATAAAAATTCTGTACACCATGGTAGAAACAATCATTATACTCTTGTTCATAAGGATAAAAATATTACTTTGCTTCCTATGACTCCTGATTCAATTTTGAAAGATGATATTAATAGAGCTAATAAAGCAAAACAGGAGAAAAATAAGAGTGAAAATCAGATTGTGGCAAAAGAATTTGTGCAACAAATGAAACCTAATAATAAACCATCTAGTGTTGCTTCTGAAATTAAATTGAAAAGTGCATGTTTACTTCCCACAAAATCTGATACTGATGAGCTAGATTTCAGCAAATCTGTTTGCTATGCTTTCGTGTGCAAAGAGGCATTATTTTCATTCGAGGACGTGCCTTCCTCTTTGCCTCCTGCTGCCACTAACATTTTGCAGGAGTTCGCTGACGTCTTTCCACAAGACGTGCCACCGGGATTACCACCTATTTGAGGGATTGACCATCAAATTGACTTAATTCCCGGTGCATCATTACCCAACCGTGCACCATACCATACCAATCCAGAGGAGACAAATGAGATTACGCGTCAAGTACAAGAACTGCTCGACAAAGGTTATATACGCGAATCCCTTAGTCCTTGTGTTGTTCCTATCATTTTAGTGCCGAAAAAGGATGGTACGTCACGTATGTGCGTTGATTGTAGAGGCATTAATAATATTACTATTCGTTATCGTCATCCTATTCCTAGGCTAGATGATATGCTTGATGAATTGAGTGGCTCTACAATATTCTCCAAAGTTGATTTGCGTAGTGGATACCATCAAATTCGTATGAAATTGGGAGATGAATGGAAAACAGCATTTAAAACTAAGTTTGGATTATATGAGTGGTTAGTCATGCCTTTTGGGTTAACTAATGCACCTAGTACTTTCATGAGGTTAATGAACGAAGTTTTACGTGCTTTCATCGGACGATTTGTGGTAGTTTACTTTGATGACATATTGATTTATAGAAAATCTTTGGAGGAACATTTGGAACATTTACATGCTGTTTTTATTGCTCTACGTGATGCACGTTTGTTTGGTAACCTTGGAAAGTGCACCTTTTGCACCGACCGAGTATCTTTTCTTGGCTATGTTGTTACTCCACAGGGAATTGAAGTTGATAAAGCCAAGATTGAAGCTATTGAGAGTTGGCCACAGCCCAAAACGGTCACACAAGTGAGGAGTTTCCTTGGCCTCGCTGGTTTCTATAGGCGTTTTGTGAGAGATTTCAGCACCATTGCTGCACCTCTCAACGAGCTTACAAAGAAGGATGTGCCTTTTGTTTGGGGTACCGCACAGGAAGAAGCCTTCACGGCATTGAAAGATAAGTTGACACATGCTCTTTTACTCCAACTTCCTTATTTTAATAAGACTTTTGAGCTTGAATGTGATGCTGGTGGAATTGGATTAGGAGGTGTGTTATTACAATATGGAAAACCTATTGCATACTTTTCTGAAAAATTGAGTGGGCCTAGTCTGAACTATTCTACTTATGATAAAGAGTTATACGCTCTTGTTCGGACCTCGGAAACATGGCAACATTATTTATGGCCCAAGGAATTTGTTATACATTCTGATCATGAATCTTTGAAACACATTAAAAGTCAAGCAAAACTGAACCCTAGACATGCTAAATGGGTTGAATTCATTGAGACTTTCCCTTATGTCATTAAACACAAGAAGGGTAAGGAAAATGTTAGTGCTGATGCATTGTCTCGTCGTTATACTATACTTTCACAACTTGACTTCAAAATATTTGGTTTGGAGACCATCAAAGATCAATGTGCATGGTGCTGAATTTAAAGATGTATTGCAGAATTGTAAGGAAGGGAGAACTTGGAACAAGTTCGTACTTAACGATGGATTTGTGTTTCGTGCTAACAAGCTATGCATTCCAGCTAGCTCCGTTCGTCTTCTGTCGTTGCAGGAGGCGCATGGAGGAGGATTAATGGGACACTTTGGCGTCAAGAAGACGGAGGATATACTTGCTACACATTTCTTTTGGCCAAAGATGAGACGGGATGTTGAGCATTTTGTTGCTCGCTGCACTACCTGTCAAAAAGCCAAGTCACGACTCAATCCTCATGGTTTATATATGCCTTTGCCTGTACCTAGTGTTCCTTGGGAGGATATATCTATGGACTTTGTTTTAGGTTTACCTCGAACAAAGAAGGGGAGGGATAGCATATTTGTTGTCGTGGATAGGTTCTCAAAAATGGCACACTTTATACCATGTCATAAAAGCGATGATGCTGTTAATGTTGCTGATTTGTTCTTTCGTGAAATTATTTTCTTGCATGGTGTGCCAAATACTATTGTTTCAGATCGTGATACTAAATTTCTTAGCCACTTTTGGAGATGTTTATGGGCTAAGTTGGGGACTAAGCTGCTTTTTAGTACTACTTGTCACCCCCAAACTGATGGACAAACTGAAGTAGTCAATAGAACACTGTCTACTATGCTTAGGGCTGTTTTGAAGAATAACAAGAAAATGTGGGAAGAATGCTTGCCTCATATTGAATTTGCTTATAATCGTTCATTGCATTCTACTACTAAGATGTGCCCTTTTGAAATAGTGTATGGTTTCCTACCTCGTGCACCTATTGATTTGTTGCCTCTTCCATCTTCGGAGAAGGTTAATTTTGATGCTAAAGAACGTGCTGAATTGATTTTAAAAATGCATGAGTTAACTAAGGAAAACATTGAGCGTATGAGTGCTAAATATAAACTTGCTGGAGATAAGGGTAGAAAATATGTTGCGTTTGCACCTGGAGATCTTGTTTGGTTACATTTGTGTAAGGATTGATTTCCTAATTTGCGCAAATCAGAGCTAATGCCACGTGTTGATGGTCCTTTTAAGGTGTTAGAGAAAATTAATGATAATGCATATAAACTTGAGCTGCCTGTAGATTTTGGGGTTAGTCCCACTTTTAACATTGCAGATTTGAAGCCTTATTTGGGTGAGGACGATGAACTTTCGTCGAGGACGACTTCATTTCAAGAAGAGGAGGATGATGAGGACATCAATACCATTGTTACACCCACAGCCTCTGCTGCTATACATACTGGACCAATTACTGGAGCTAGCGCACGCCAATTGAATTATCAGGTACTTTTGTTTCTTGGTAACGATTCTAATGTTCATGAGAATATGATGCTGCCTAAATTGGATACATTTGTTTTCCTTACAAATGAAGGGCCTAGCTTGGACAAGAAAGATGATAATGAAGCTGAAGGAACCATTGTTCCACACCCGGCTGATCTCCCCCGATGTCTTCAAGGTTTTCGTGGTCAGTGTCAAACTGGGCCACGCCAATTTGGCTCCTCTGATACTAGGGGGATGACAACGAGACACCGTGGCGGCTTGGTGGTTGCAATGGGTGGGTCCTATTGTGGCCAAAGAGTCTGCTTCGTCTGAGTCAGCCGAGAGCACACCCACGAGCATGCAGCCTCAGCAAGGTATGAACATCAACACTCCACCTACGCAATTAGTGTTGGCTGCCATGCTAGGTGATAGTGGATGGGGTGAGGAAGAGGCTCCATTAGCAGAGGTGCATTTGTACATCTCCCCTTCATACCTAGTGGCCTTCTCCAACCAGAGTGCTCGACCACTAGACCTCTCCCTTGGAGATCAAGACCTCCTATGGAGAAGATCCCTAGTGGATAGATCAAGACCTCTTATGGAGAAGATCCCTAGTGGATAGGTCCCCATCATAGGATCACCAAGAGCTCATTCCTCATAGGATTGGGATGAACTAGTACCTTATATCTTTCCTTTCTTGTCTTTGAATCATTGTATCTCTCTTTGTGTGATTGGATCTAGCATATGTGTGATTGGATCTAGTCAATTGAGTGTTTTCCCTCTTGTGTTCATCTTGTTCTTGGGGATTCCCCCTCCAATTCGTGAAAGATCTCCACTTAGGGTTCCACCCTACACCATTTTTGGTATCATGAGCCATGGATTCTCACGAAACTAGAGCCCCCCTCTTTGTTTTCTAGCCTAGTTTTGTTGATTTCGTCCTAAATTCGAAAATTCCCCACCAAAAATAGCCCCAATTTTTTTTGTGATTTGTTGGTTTTGACGATGTTTTGTTGGATTTGATCCATGGATTTGCTTGGTATCAAGTGGATCTAGCTTTCCTCCACCTTCCCGACCTCCCATCCTTCGATTTTGACCCCAATTTCGAGATTACCCATGGATCCGGAGCAGTTCGTCCGCTCACAGAGCACCCCGTGCACACGGGCCATCGGGACCCATGCACACGGGCCAGACAGACCCCGTGCCCACGACCCTTCCAGTGCGCTTTGGCCGTTGTCCCTTCGACCTCCCACCCTCTCATACCACCCTCATACCCCCCAGCTACACCAAAGCAATGATATCCATCCATTTGGAGCCCAGATCGGGAAGAAATCTGCCAAACCCGCATGTCCCAGGTGACCCCGTGCCCACGGTGATGAGGACATCAATACCATTGTTACACCCACAGCCCCTGCTGCTATACATACTTGACCAATTACTAGAGCTCGCGCACGCCAATTGAATTATCAGGTACTTTCGTTTCTTGGTAACGATTCTAATGTTCATGAGAATATGATGCTGCCTAAATTGGATACATTTGTTTTGCTTACAAATGAAGGGCCTAGCTTGGACAAGAAAGATGAACCTTGGAGCAAGTTCAAGCATGGAGATGATGGCATGCGCAAGGGAATCAAGAACAGAGTTACAAGTGATGATTTCAGGACTTTGAAGCCACCATAAGGAGTGCATGAAGCCTTGGACGAAATATACAAGATGCCACTTCATAAGTTTCGTCCAGAGGCTATTTTAGGTGCTGCGTCACCTTATTATTGGGCCCGGCCCATGTATTTTCGAAATACTTAAGTATAGGCTGTTTTTAGAGTCCGTATGTGTGGGGAAACAAGAGTTAGAGTTGGTTTCGGACCCCTCCTCCAAGAGCCACGAAATTCCCCCCTTCCTCCATATATACAGCCCTTAGGGCGTCATTTAGACTTTGGGTTTTGTTTAGATTAAAAGTTCGCCATAGCTGCAACTTCGCGTACTTCGTTTGTGTCCAATGACCAGACCAAGACGTCACAGAACCCCACCTTGATGAACAAAGCTTCCATCTTATATTCACAATATCCAGATTGCAATCTCAGTTTCTTGCTTGTTCTTCGTTTGCTCGCAGGAAACAAACCCTCGTGGTCAGGTTGATTGTGCTCTAGCGTGGTCAATAACCCCTCGGAAGTTGGTTTAGCGATTGCTAAGGCGCGACGTCTCGCAAGTTCGTAGTCGGATCGTCAAGGTCGACTCCCACAGAAACGATAGCCACCATCTCATCGAAACATCGGGACACCTTTGCCTCTATCACACGGACCCCAGACCCCATGCGCACGGGCCCCCGAAAAGTCTCTGGACACCCTGTGCCCACGGACCTGTACCGTGCGCACGGGACCCCGTGCCCACGGGCTCCTACCCCGTGCGCAGGACCCCCCAGGACAGCCGTGAGTGCTTCACCGTTGTGCCCATAACTTCAACATCCGGAGTCCGATTTTCGCGTTCTTCAGCTCGTTGATTAGCTATTGACATCCCCCATCCACCTAGATAGGCTCCAACACCATTTTACTCCATCAAAATTTTGACATTTTGGCATCTTTTCCTAGGCCTTCCACCATATCATCCGCAAAACCCAACATAGCCTTCCACAACCTAACCCATTTTGCTCCATTTAGCATTTGTGGTTGTTTGAGTGGTGACTTGAGACTCCTAAGGTGTTTTGGCTACTTAGGGACGGTTGCTTATTCATCATCCATCACCACCACTTCCACATTGCCATCTCCACTACCACCATTTAACTTTTGTCTGTGAGATTTTGAGTTAGCGGTTTTTCCGTTTCCTAAGGTGTTTCAGCTACTTAGGGACGAGTCTCCATCATCTTGGTATCTACATAAGGAACACCGCCACTCACCATATTCAAGGACGGTAACCTCGATGACACCATTGTACATTCCCCTTGCAATTGCATTGATAACCCCTGTCCCTTTTTGCGTCACTTGCCTATAGAGACTAGCCATTTGAGTATTGCCGGCAACGTTACTTGTGCACATTAGTGATCTACACCTCCCATTGCATACATACCATATCATATCGGTATCATATCATACCTTGTGCCTCAAGTTTGTTACCGCATATACACAATCACTATCTTGGTTTGTGCATTTCGCAAAGTGGCCATATACAAAAAAACAAGAGAAAGAGCAAAGAGCTTGTAAGCAATAGCCATAGCATCTTACCACATATCATATAAGATTGTCATATCCGATCATCTTGGATCATCTTGAGAAGAACAACGGGAACATCATACATATAGCATACTTGGGATAGAAAGCTCATACATTTTGCATCTTATAGGTTGTGCACAAGTGTTGTATCCGCCTATTGAGCAATCGTGCTAGCGTCTCTCTTGAGTTGTGCAACACGAGCGTTTTCCGTGGATTCCACATTTTGTGCTCATTCCTTGGTTGCACGACCCCATTTATCTATCCTTGTGTGTGTTTCCGTGTGCCACATATTGCTATTGGTCTACTTGTTTCACTTGCGAATTTGTGAATCTTTTCCAACATTATTGACTCTTGCTAACATTTTGCATCAAATTTTTGTGCCACTATCCTCACCGAGCTCCACCATAAGCCTTATTTGTGTAGGTGTGAGAATTGACAAGATCCGGTACCAATTGTGCTATTTCCTTGATACATTATTGAGTGATCTTTGATCCATCCTCAACACTGGATAAGGTACATTGGTCTAGTTCTTTTGTTTCTTCCACTCATATTTGCACGAGTCTTGTGATGGATAGGCAAGGCATTTCATCTCCGGTCTTCGACAACGACGACGGCGTGAACAACTACATCACCAAAGCGTCCATCTTCGATCTACAACGACAAATGCAAGGCACACAATCTACCTTGCGAGAGCGCCTCGACAACCTCGCCATCGACATACACCACTCCGAAGCAAGGAAAAGGGACTACATCGACACCAAGTTGGGCGAGCTAAAGGATCAACTACGAGTCTTGGTGGCTGACTACAAGTCTTCTTCGCCTTCATCATCCTCAAGGCGGCGGCGAGCAAGTCGATCATCTTCGGAGCGCAAACTAGATACAAGCACAAGTCGTCCACGCCCACATCTCCATGGCGACCATCACCAACATCTTCATGAAGGACAAGACACCTCCAAGCATCATGTGCACGACAACCAACGACATCTACTACAAGCTCAAGCACGACAACGACATCATCAACATGAAGATGCTCAACACGCGCAAACGTACAAGTCCGAACAAGCCCTACTTCACGCCAAGTCCAAGCTTCATGAGCATAAGAGAAGACCGCGAGACGAGCACCACCAAGACGGAGCTACAGCTACAAAAACCACTTCGGCATCTTCGCCAAGTGCTATCAAGGCATCTTCGCCTTTGGACGTACGGCATCTTCGCCGACTTCCCACGAGTACGCCTACATTGACTTCATCAAGTCCAAGGCGACCACCTACAAGTGAGGGCGACAGTTCCATATTCGGAAGCCCCTCAAGGAAGATGGCCGAGCATGGGAATTTCCCTTTGGTCATGGAGACGAGCTATGAGGTGCCACATCATATGGACCTCCTACAACAAGATGGCGACAAGAAGGTCGATCTAGGGCCATCCCCTTCGACCACGGCGACGAGCATGAACCTCTTCAACAACATGAAGACGGCGCCCATATTGGACTCATACTCTGAGTCAAGCTACGAGACCGCACATGAGACCTTATCTTTGGTCTTGGAGGAGAGTGATGATGTGCCATCTTCGGCCTTCATCCACGGCTACGACCACGACATGATTGAGCATGGAGACATTTGCACCTACATCTCCGACACCCACATATAAAGAGATGCCCCAATTCCGATGTGAGGAGAGCCACCCCACCATGAGTGATATGAGTGACTCCACCATTTTTAACATTGAGTGCATTTCCTATGAGAGGATGAGTGTGACCACCACTAGCCCAACACTTGAGAGCATCTAAGAGGGAGTGAGTGAGCCACCACACTTAGTAAGTAAGGTAGTTGACACGGCACGTGAGGCCACTATGATTTCTAACAACTTAACCTCTACTCCGAGTGTGTTTTCTTTGGTGCTAGGTCTCCTACATGATGACACGCCTATCCTCGACGAGTCCATACCTACAACGACGACGATGGCCATGGTGAACGATGATGCACCCCCCACATGGTTCCATCAAGATGAAGATGACCACGACTTGGTCTTCGACACCTCACCTACAACACATGAGCGATGCTCCAAAGGTAACATACGTGATGGTGCTTCTCTTGTCCCACTAGTGGACTATTTTATGAATGATTGCTTGCATGATGTTGACACACCTATACCCATGCTTCATGCTAGTGCGACTTCTTCATGTCATGACTTACCTATTTATGATAAATATGATGATGAGAATGTTGAGTTGCCTAGTTGTGATGCTATGCTCCATAGGATATCATGTGAAAATTCTTTTGGTCACATCATGTTTGACAATCCATTAACCTTGTCATATGCTATGAGTGAGATATCCCATATTGCATCATTTCAATCTCAACATTGTAGCTATGCATGCCCCATTAAAATCAATCCCATTTGCACTTATGGCATAGATGACGAGATGATGTTCATTGGCTTTTGTTTCTCTTGCGATGATATTGCTATGCTTCCTTTACATGATTTGCGCAATTCATCTACTATGCATGCCATGATCACATTGTTCCAAATATGCATTGTTTGGGATGTTGTCAATCTTCTCCGTGTGATGTTTCCATTAATGCTCATGAGGAGACCCCCATAGTTTCCTCATACATATTAGGAGATTTTGATGCATTCCATACATTGCATGATTATCATAATTGCTTGCACCATATGCATTCCATGAATAACAATGCTCTACATATTTCTTGTGATGCATTACACAATTTGAGTCCCCATTATGCTATACATAACAACAAACCTATCATGATGGATCACATGTTTCTATATCACGCATCTCATTTATTTGAGCATTGACTATTTTGTGCTAACCAACACTTGCACGTGCGCATCATGATGGATGATGTGTACATCTACCACACACACACAATTTTCCCTTTGTCTTTGTTTTGTGTAGGTACTCACGTATACTCGTCAACCTCTCAATCCCAAGAGTTGATGAAACGAGCTCTTGAGAGCAAAGATGACTTGGCATCCCGTGAACTATCCTTACCACCGCTCTGTTCGTGCAACATCTACGCGCATCCCTCTCACTTGGCTCTCGCACGGCTATGGGCTATATACCGCTCTCTTGCTCGTTTTACCGTGTTCACTTTGCATATTATGCTTGCTTCTATGCCTTTGCCATGAAATTGTGACCCTTGCTTGCATCTACCCATGATTCACAATTATGTTACTCCTATGTGTATTTGCATGCTTGGTGGAGATCCTTGTTGCTATTGCCGTGTTTATCATGTGCCTCATGTTATTGATGCTATTTTGCTCATATCCTCCTTTCATGCTTGTGATATGCCTTGTGCATTATTCATGCCCACCATTTGCACACATGACATACTTGACATGATTCTTTCTAGTATGTTGCATCTTCGCAATACTAGCTTGCTTGCCTTGATTCACATGATTGCTTGCTTTGTCGCATCACCCATGTTCCATTCTTCCTTGCTTTCTTGGGTTGATGACGTATATGTTCATGCCTCCCACATGATATATTTTGCTCATTGTCGCTTGCCTCCAATTGTTGCATCTACGCTTATTGATCGTGGAGACTTGGACACTTCACTTGTGATGCATGCTTGCTTGATTGAGCCTATTGTATTTGGTTGTCCTCGCATCATCATATGCCTCCATACTATGAAATGCTCCCTTGTACTTTCTTATGATGAGCATGATGCATCCACTTGTTGGGTATTTTACCACATGAATGACAGGTTTTGCATCTCCGATAACCTCAATTTGTTTTTCCAAGTGTTTGTCATGTTCTTTCATGTTGAAGGATTCACAAGGCGATACCGTCATGACACAATTTGGTCATGTGAAGCCGTACACGATGTTCAACGCCAACATTTGCGAGAATCTCCTAAAGGTGAACTCCTTCCCTTTGAGCCATCCTCAAATATGCATATTGGATGGGTCGCCCTTTCATTGTTGTCTCCTTCTTGTTATCTACATGGTACATCTCGCGAAAGGAGGAGCGACATTGAAGATTGACTCTATGGACCTTCACATTGAGGAGTGCTCGGACTTATTGGAGGCACCTTCGAACCTCCACTCATGCAACGACATTGAGCATTGGTACCCCAACACCTCCATACTTGTTGATTGTGCTCACCCATGTCATCCTCGATGGACATATCATACACATGACAAATTTGCATCTTATGCATGGATTGACTCACATTATGATTGCCTTGTTGCACCTATTTCCATGTCATCCATGATATACGAGCTTGTGCATTTCCTTAGCAAATTTGTTGTGATCTTTCTTGATGGCATACTCATACATCATGATCATATTGCCTACCATCACTTGCATGATAACTCATTCATATTGAGCATCCATTACCATATTCATGTTATTGATAAACCGTCTCACTATGACATCATTTTGCACCATGGTTGCATTGATCATATTCACAACACATTTGTGTGCATAATGAATGTTTTTGCTCCCATGAATGCTTTGCATACCATTCCATATCTTTTGGATAGGCTTCATGCACCTTGTCTTGCTCACTCTTGTCGCACGGACTTATGCTTATTTGATGGACACCTTGTGTGTGCTAACCATTGTATTTCCGAGTGTCGCTTGTGTTTGCTCTTTTTGCATGTATACCACTCCGGAGACACCTTGGAGTACTTGGATTGCGCCATGTCTTCAACTCCGTCCAACTTCAAGTCCGTCCACGGCAACTATTTGCATGGTGATGAGGATCACGATCCGAGGTCGGATCTTTCCCAAGGGAGGGGAGATGTTGCGGAGCATCCTACGTTCATCTCCATGTACACCTTTATAGCACATCAAGCCCCAAGCGGACCTACTGGACTTAAGGTGAACCCGCTCCTCTTCAAGATTTACATGAATATCTATTGGACTTGGTCGCTACCTCACCTTGGATCATCGTGCATCACTAGGTACGAGGACGACCGCCACCAAGCAGTTGGGGAGTATCCCGGAGGCCAAGGAGAAGGACCCCAAGGCCACAAGGAGGAAGAAGGAGTACAACAAGACCAACTCTGCACCTCCCAGGCGACCCCATGCCCACGGGCCTCGAAGACCCCGTGCGCACGAACTACACAGGGAGCTGGCGCTGGAACACCCCGTGCGCACGGGCTTGTACCGTGCCCACGGGACCCCCGTGCGCACGGGCCCAACTTACCCCGTGCGCACGGGCCCTACCGGATGGACAGTTGTGATTGCTGTTTGGGCCTCCTCTTCATCCACCTCGTCCCTCACCTCCATCCACCTATATATTCCGTACCTAGACCATTTGTTAGGGTTAGCAAAGGATATGACATGATCTATGTGAGCTTTGCTCCTTGTACCACTCCTCCTCTTGAGAGAGAGAGAGACCTCTCCCTTGGAGATCAAGACCTCCTATGGAGAAGATCCCTAGTGGATAGATCAAGACCTCTTATGGAGAAGATCCCTAGTGGATAGATCCCCATCATAGGATCACCAAGACCTCATTCCTCATAGGATTGGGATGAACTAGTACCTTGTATCTTTCCTTTGTTGTCTTTGAATCATTGTATATCTCTTTGTGTGATTGGATCTAGCATATGTGTGATTAGATCTAGTCAATTGAGTGTTTTCCCTCTTGTGTTCATCTTGTTCTTGGAGATTCCCCCTCCAATTCGTGAAAGATCTCCACTTAGGGTTCCACCCTACACCACTTGTGGTCACTGTAGCCCCAATGCAGGCCTTGCCGGGCAAGGTACATGCACCACCACGTTCATTTTCACCATCAATCCAGCAAAGCAGGAGTAGGGTCTTACGACTTGCGGTGGGGCAAACCTGGGTAAGTTGCTTGTGTGCTCTCTGTCATGCTGTCGCGCGCTAGTATGCCCTTTGTGCAATGCAACGTCCCTCGCCAAACCAGCAAGGGGCCGCCCAGTCCCATAGGTGGCCACGGATATCCCACGACAGGGTGTAATCTGTAGGTATCTTCTACAGAAACAGGCCGCCATGCGGCAAATGGATGCCACTTAGTCACTTTGGGGCTTGATACCACACTGATAGACAAAGTGTATCACGGTGAAGTGGGTTAGTGAGGTGGTTGCGTCTTCGCGAGCCCGGTAGGCCTTGCCAGGGCGTCTGGGAGGTCTTCTTCTAGGGCTGGCCCCGTCCTTGCCTGGCTCGCCTGCCCAGCAAGGGAGGCTTTTCTCTTGGTGGTTTCTTGCTTCCCTAGCTTGGTTTTGGTCTTCTTGATCTGCATGTTCGCCTTTTGAGAACCTTGATTACTTGTACTTCGGCCCATGTCCTTTCTTGTCCATGCATGAGTCAGGGGAAAATATATGCCCCTGTTTGTTTTCCCCAACATCGCGGAAACGAAAATAAATCGACATTTCAGCAAAACATAGGCAACTCACAAGCACAATTTGGCGGCAACTCATGCCACTCACACAATTTTCATCATATTGCCCGATTATGTCATATCGCACACATACACATATTTCCATTCTTGTAGAAGCATAAATTTTTAATCACCTATCTCGAAATCGAGCATGGTGATGATGATGTCGATAGGTGTCACCACACACACCTATGGATTGATCAAAAGTGGACAAAGCTCTTCTTGACAAGGCTAGATATAGTTAGGGAGGTACATAGGTCACTTCACTAAATGCTAGATCTACCTAGCTAGCTAGTTTGGGAGGAGACAAGTTCAACTAGTGGAGGGGGAAGGAAAAAGAGAAAGGGGATGCATTAATGGAGGTGGTGTAGTTATCTAGGAGTAATAAAGAGATAGAAGATAGGTAGAAGAAGGAGAGTAATGGGGGAGAAATAGTGAGGAAGAAGCAAAGTGAGGGAGAGAGGAGGTGGGAGCCAGGGGAAAGTGAAGGAAGAGAGGATGGCACTACAGGAAACTGCTAGTTTGCCGTCAGTGAGCGGCTTTGCCGTCAACATTTCGTCGGGGTATACGGCAAAGAAAGTTTTGCCGTCATGAGCTTACGGCAAAGTATGACTAACGGCAAATCTGTGCTTTGCCGTCTGTGAGCGCACCGGCTGACGGCAAACCTAGCGAAAGGATGACGGGAAAGAAACCAAGACGTCAAACTATCTCTTCGCCGTCTGTTGTTTCACTAAGTGACGCCAAAGGATGGACACGTGTCTAGTTTGAAGGTAGGTAACGGTGCCCCAGTTTTGCCGTCTGTGTTTGTATTCCACTGACGGCAAAGTCAGTTGCTTTGCCGTCTGCCTGCTGTCCTACTGACGGCGAACTAATAGAAAAAACCCTAGCACCGAGCCTTGCTTTGTCGTCTCCTTTTGGTCCCACTGACGGCAAATTAATGGAAATTAAGAAAAGAAAATCCCCCCACCCGACCGCATCATCCCCGATTCCTCTGTCTCGACCGTGCGGACTAGGTTATCCCCGCCCGTCCCTGGCTCCACCGTGCCGCTGCCACCGCCCGTCCCTGGCTCCACCGCGCCGCCGCCGCCCGTCTCCTCCTCCACCGTGCCGCCGCAGCTGGTCCCCGCCTCCACCGCGCCCCACCGCGCCACCGTCGGGACCCTTGTCCACTGCGCCCCCACCCGTCCTCCTCCAATGGCGCGACCGCCACAAGGCCGTTATCCCCTGTCCTAGCGGCATGGCTGCCGTGGGCAGCACCGCCGCTGGTTCCCTCCTACGCATCTGCCACCGCTGGTCACTACCGAAGCGGGGAACCACTTCCCCCTCTGCCCCACCCCATGGTGAGCACCGCTCCCCATCTCTCTTCGTATTCTTTTAGATGGATAGATGTATGGATTGCAGTATATGTGGATGGATTTATAGATGTATGTAAGGATGGATGCGTAGATGGATGTATGGATGATTTGCTGATGGATGTATCCCTTTCCATTTTCTTCTGCCTAAATTTTTTAGTATAAGGCAGCCATGTGCTTGTCCATAATATGGTTGTTCTGCAAGGCAAAATTTCAACTTTTGATTAATGCTCGTAGGAAATTAAATGCTCAGTTTTTTGCAACATGCTTAGATTGGAGAAGACAAGCCAGAGAGTCTAGTCTTGCTACACATATATATAGTTGTCAACTGTGAGATGATGTTGATAATGTTTTTGTCAGATTGTTTCACGAGTGCTTATGTTGGTTGTGCCGGTGCTTTTCATGTGCAGGGATTTTCTCTTCACCTCGAGGAGCATTGTCCGTCCCGTTGCCATTGCCATCGTTGTTCGACTTCCGCCTCTACGGTCTCGGGGTGAGCTTGACTGTCATCTCCTCCCCCTCCCCTATTTGCTTCGTTCCGGTCGTCGTGCCAATGCCACTAGATTTTATTTTCATGTCAAGTCTCGTAACCTAGGCATCTCCCGTTCGAAAGGGTGGCATCTATAAATATGCATGTCTTTGCATATTTATAACCATCGTCCTTTCGAATTGTCCACGTTATCCATGGACAGCCCGAGTACGTGTAGATTGGGTTTCGTTTCGCGTGCTCTACTTCGGTCCTCGGCAAAAATTCGTCAGCGCCACCTTGTTGTTCTCCGGGTGCACATTCTCTCGGCTTGTTGTCGAGACGTGTATCTGGAGAACAGCGGGGAGGTGCTGCCGAAATTTTGTCGAGGACCTGAGTAGAGCACGGGAAACGAACCCAATCTACACGTACTCGGGTGGGATTAGGACCCATCTTTACCTATTAGAGATAGGATTCAATCCATGAATGCACGTTTCCCTTTTGTATGGTAAAAAATTAAAACCATGGCGTAAATAATATGACAATGGTAATTAGGTGTGTATCTAGTCTTAATTACATTATACATATCTTCATGAATATGAATTTGGTGCCCCTACTGTTAGTGCAAGTACCAGTATGGATGATCGTGAGTGGATGTACACTGGACACCCTAGTCAGGCTGGCATGACCACTGAATGGGTGACGAAGACCAACGAATTTGTGGAGGCAGCATTTGCTAGAGGCCAAAGAAAAAGTTGGTGCCCCTGCTTGAAGTGTCGCAATGGCACAGAACAGTCGAAGAAGACGATGTGTGTGCACCTGCAGAAGCATGGGTTTAGGCGTGGGTATACCCGGTGGACCCTTCATGGCGAGCCTGAACGTAGCAGAGAGGAGGCGGTGCGTCGACGAACCGACAACAATGGTACCGGGATAGTTGACATCGTAGCTGACTTCAACGATGCACATGAAGAAGGATCAGAGAAAGAACCGGAGGAGTCTGGGAGGGCCTTCTTAGAAATGCTGAATTCCTCACAACAACCTCTTCACGACCACACAAACCAATGTTAGCTGGATGCCATTGCACAAGCAATGTCTATAAAGACCCAGTTCAACATGAGCAGAGATTGCTATAATTCGATGGTGACATCTTGGGGTCGCTCTCTCCCCGAAGGTCACAAACTGGCTAAAAGTTGGTATGAAGCGAAGAAAATCCTTCGTGCACTTAAGATGCTCTATGAGCAAATACATGCTTGTCCAAACGGATGTGTCATATTTACGAAAGAGTATGCTGATGACAAGTATTGCGCCAAGTGCAAAACCTCTAGGTATGTCGAGAGAGACCTCAGTGATTGTACGAAGAAGCAGAGCAAAGTCCCCGCAAATGTTCTTCGGTATTTTCCAATCTTGCCAAGAATTCAACGCCTTTACTTGAACGAAGATACAGCCAAACAGATGACATGGCACAAATATGGGATAAGACACGACAAAGATGATCATGGGAGACCGATGCTGATACATCCGTCTTGTGCCCAAGCTTGGAAGAGTTTCAATCGAATACATCATGAGAAAGCAAAAGAGGCAAAGAATGCACGAGTTGCCATCAAACTTGATGGGTTCAATCCGTTTGGTATGGTGTCAAAGACATATAGTTG
>NC_041384.1:340710613-340799512 GCF_002162155.2 Triticum dicoccoides
CGCAAGCACATGTTCCTATCGTTGATAATTCTAGGACCCAAGTATCCAGGGAAGAATATAAGTGTGTACATGCAACCACTGATAGATGAGTTGAAAGAAGCTTGGGTGAACGGGATACAGACATACGACGCTACTAGCAAAAAGAACTTCACAATGCATGTTTGGTACCAGTACTCACTTCATGACTTACCGGCGTATTCACTTTTCATTGGGTGGTCTGTGCATGGGAGGTTCCCATGCCCAAGGTGCAAGGCAAGCATGAAGTGTCGTTGGTTGCAGCATGGTCGCAAGTATTCTTGCTTCGATTTTCATAGACAACATTTGCGTCTTGACCATCCATTCAGACAAGACAAGAAGAACTTCATGAAAGGTGAAGTCGTTGAACACTTGGCACCACCTGAGATGACGGGTGAACAAATTCGTGATCAACTAAATGCTCTCCAGCCTGATCCCAAACGTCCAGGGTATTTCTTGGGATATAACGAAGAACACGCGTGGACTCATAAGCCATGCTTATGGGATCTCCCCTACTTCCACCAGCTCGAGCTTCCACATAATATTGATGTAATGCACACTGAAAAGAATATCGCCGAGGCCATTTTTGGCACATTGTTCAACATTGCTGAGAAGACGAAGGATAATACTAAGGCTAGACTTGATGTAATGAAGCTATGTCATAGACCCGAACAAAACTTGCGACAACCCAAGGGCAAGAAAAACTGGAGGACGCCAAAGGAGAGGTTTGTTCTTACTAGGGAACAAAAGAAGGAGATACTCATGTGGTTCAAAACTTTGTTGTTCGCTGATGGGTATGCAGTGAACCTTATGAGGGCAGTGAATCTTGATAAATTGAAGCTCAACGGGATGAAGAGGCATGATTGGCACGTATGGCTTGAGCGGTTAATGCCGGTGATGATTCAAGGCTATATCCCTGAGGAGGATTGGGAAGTATTGACAGAGCTTAGCTATTTCTTCCATGTTCTTTGTGCTAAAGAAGTATCTCCTACTGTGATAGATGAGATGGAAGAACGGGCCCCCGAGTTGCTCTACAAGGTAGAGAAGATCTTTCCACCAGGATTCTTTAATCTGATGGAACATATGATTTTACACCTCCCTTCCGAGGCAAGAATGGGTGGCCCTGTGCAGAATCGTTGGTTCTATGGACTTGAGAGAATGCAGAAGACTCTTCGAGCTAAATGTAGAAATAAATGTAGAATTGAAGCCTCCATAGCCGAGGCATTCTTGGCGGAGGAGATTACAAACTTCACGACATCACGCTATGCGGCCAATATTCCAAGCTTGCATAATGCAAAGTCTCGATACAATACTGGCGACCCTAAACATGAATCCAAGCTCATCCTCTTCAAAGGGCAACTCGGACCCGTGGGTGCTTCTGGTTCAAAGAATTTGGATCCGAAAGAGTGGAAATCGCTTACGTTGTATATCCTCACCAACCTTTAAGAAGTGCGGCCGTACATTGAGTAAGTGTTGGTACATTATGTAACATTTACTCACATGTTTCTCTCTTAACTCCGCTCATTTCTCATTGGGCAGTGAATTCATTGCCCAATTCTCGAATGGAGGGGTCGAACGTGATTCACTCGAAGAGTATGAGCTTCTTGCTGGTGAAGGAGATGGTAATTATGGTTTCATTTCTTGGTTCAGAGAAAAGGTAAGGTATACTTCTTGGAACACTTGAAGTTGGTATTACGTGCGACTAATACACCTATCCTTCCCTCTTAAACTTGTAGGGTACGTCAATATTGGACAAAGAGTTGAAACAAGTGGCTTATGGGTTTGACTATAAGGTCGGTACATTTGATAAATACGACATCAATGGGTATCGCTTCCGCACACATGGGAACGAGGAACGTCGGGACGTTCTAAAATCAAGGAACACGGGAGTGTCGGCTATTTGCAATGGAGTTGAGTATTATGGAAGACTTGATGAAATATACGAACTGCATTACTTTGGGGCAAATCCTCCGAAAGTCGTTGTCTTCAAATGCCATTGGTTTGATCCAGAGAAGGTTAGGCAGAGGGATGATATTGGGCAAGTCGAAATTCGAAGAGACAGCAAATTAGAATGTGAAGATGTCTATATTGTGGCTCAACAGGCGACACAAGTTTTTTATCTCAAGTACACATGCCAAAAGAAGTACCTTAAGGGTTGGGATGTCGTGTACGATGTGTCGCCACATGGTAAACATCCTTCCCCCAGTGAAGAGGATTATCAACCTCACATCGACCCTGACACATATGATGGAGAATTCTTCCAAGAAGAACATGGGCCTAGAGGCCATCTCAACATCCATCCACGCATGGAAGTACACATTGACAGTGAAGAAGAAGAAGTCGAAGAGGAAGAAGAAGAGGTTACGAACATGGAAGACCTCTCAATGCTTGAACGGTTACGTCTAGGAATTGCCGATGAAGGTGACGATGACGGTCAAAATGAGGACAATATCCTTGACGACATGTATGATACTGATGATGAGGCTAGAACTGACCTTGAAGAAGAGACGGATTGTGATCCAGATGATCCCGACTATTTTTAGTCGTAGTGTTGAACTGTAATGTTGATTTTGTACTAGTTGCTTTACCATGACCCAGATGATCTCAAACATGTTGTAATGTTGAATTTGTAATATTTTTGAACTTATGCTTATCTATTTGAAGTATAATGTAGTTTTTGTACTATAATTGCATGGTAATTCTCATTGTGTATTTTTTTGAACTTATGCTTATTTGTTTGAACTATAATGTATTTGTACTACAATTGCATTGGTAATTCTCATTACGACAATTGTTTGAACTTATGCTTATTTATTTAAACTATAATCTTGTATTTGTACTAATTGCTTTACTTTTTGTCATAGCAGGTGAGTGAAGCATGGTGGGCCCGCAAAGGAAAAAGCCCGGGCTCCCCATAGCGAGATCTTTACTGAGCACTTTTATCGCTGATCCTCCGCCTTCCTCTCATCCTCAGGCTCATCGAGGGAGAGGAAAAGGACGGGGAAGGGGAAGAGGTGCACGTGGAGCAAATGCTAAGAGAAACCCGGTTCGGCCGGTGGAGGACGAGCCAGTGTCTCATGCCCCCGTGTCTGAGAGGGTGGAGGACGAGCCGGTGTCTCACTCCCCCGTGTCTGAGAGGGTGGAGGACAAGCCCGTGTCTCACTCCCCCGTGTCTGAGAGGGTGGAGGACAAGCCGGTGTCTCACTCCCCCGTGTCTGAGAGGGTGGAGGACGAGTCGGTGTCTCACTCCCCCGTGTCTAAGAGGGTGGAGGAAGAGTAGTTGTCGTTGGAGGCCTCTAACGAGGAGGTCCCGACCTCTGACAAGGATGCCTCGACCTCTAACGAGGAGCATGCTGGTTTCATCCAAGTTGAGGAGGGTCGGTCCATGTACCTACGTGGTTCCTCAAGGCTCCCGGAACGAGGGCTTCCTGTGGAGCAGAGGCCATGTATTGCTCCATGTGGAGAAATGTAACTAACTTTGGCTTCCCATTTTCTACCTTCAATGTATGCAACAATTGCTAATAACTTTGGCTTCTCATTATGTAGAGGTTGGAAGAAAGCTGGAGCTAGCAGGGGAAAGTACCGACACGTGAACGGCGTCCTTGGGAGCCTCATTAAGGAGCATTACCCTGGCATGGTTACTTTGCCTGGGGAGGGCAAAGTTCCGGAGCCAGCATGTACCTGGGACCACTACAAAGCCTATGAGGATCTTGCTGTAGCCAACAACATCGAGTTTCACAACAAAGCTGAGCGGGTCTTTGCCGAACTTTGGGTAATCATTAAGTTTCCTTCACACACTGCATCTCCACCATCTTGTAGTAGCAAAACTTCTAGCCGTTGATATATATGCTGCACTCGAGAATTAAATATTCCACCCATGAGAAAACTTAGATTTAGATTTTACTTTATTTTTCTTAACAGAATGCTAGCAGACTATAATACTACAGTAGCAAAACTATCTAGAAAACTTAGATTTAGATTTTACTTTATTTTTCTTAACAGAATGCTAGCAGACTATAATACTGCAGTAGCAAAACTATCTAGAAAACTTAGATTTAGATTTTACTTTATTTTTCTTAACAGAATGCTAGCAGACTATAATATTGCAGTAACAAAACTATCTAGAAAACTTAGATATCTAACTTGAATAAAAATCTATGACGTGGATACTTTGCTGTAAATCTTGGTTCGACCTCTAGTTATTAATATATGAATTCCTAGAAAGAGTACATGTTCAGTACTGGAGCTCCCTATGTTGGAAAACTAGTGCGTACTGTATTTCTTAATTGTGTTATTTGTATCTAGAGTATATTTCTAGAACCTGGGTGCATATATATAAACCTGATTTTTGGACTTGTCAATTCAACGAAATATGTGCATCTGATCATCTGTATTGAATGCAATTTTTGAGCAACAATGTTTAATTCTTAGTGAAAACATACTTCAATTCTTGGTGAAATTTCTGCGTTCACCGTACAATGTATCTTCTATGAAGTGCATCATAATTGATTATAAATTGAGCATTGGCAATTGATTAGAATCCACTTTATGGGTATTCCTAATAATAATAGATCGAATTCTGCTTATCTAACTCTTGATTGTCATCAACTCTGAATCCCCATGACTGTTGACTGGAATTCAATTGGTTCAAAGGTAGATGGCACGTGAAGGTAAGGCAAATTTTACTTTATTTAGATTTTATAAGAAACCTCAGACTTAAAGGTTTGTAAATTACTGCACCAAACTAATTTTCTCTATATTTGCAGGATTTCTATAGATGCGAGGATGGAAAGTTGGAGGAGGCACGAGCAGTTGTCAACAAACATTGCCCAAAGCTTGTGCATAATCTGATGCATGAGGCGCGCCCTTTAGACGTCCGCAAATATATGGCAACTCAAGGCTATAAGAGTCTTGATAAGAAAGCTGGTAGGAGATTCCGTCTTGAGAAGGACAAGTACATGCAGGTAAAGCATATTCATGCTTTTTATTTCCTCAACAGGCTGGCACTCAATTTCTTTTTGACATATATGAGATGCAATTGATCAATTAGGTTACTCCGAGATGGTGCGTCGATAAGGGGGAGTGTTGGGAGCGGATCATAGACTATTGGTGTTCCAAAGAGTACAGGGCGAAAAACAAAGATTATAGAAATCGGCGAGCCGGAATGCTGGATCCACCACATCATCAAGGCAACTTGAACGTTATGGAGTTCGGTGAACGTTGGGTATATCTTATGGAGTTCTTCATAAGCTTTTTCTTGTCATACATGTTGCCAATCCTTGTGATGAAATCTTAATCATGTTGCTTTGGTTGCAAGCGTCTCACCATAATGCTCCACTGTCCAACCTTTTCGTTTCGTATGCTTTGGCCCATAAGGCACCGTATAGAACAGCCACGCCTTACGATGAGAATGACACAGCGTCCGCGTACTCCAGCAAGACCGCCTACGATCGGATGGAGAAATTTAAAGGGATGGCAAAAGAGTTGAAAGGGCCCTAGTATGATGTGACAACAGAGCCTCTTGACCACGTGTTGGTCATGATCGCTGGAGAAGGCAGGAAACATGGCAAGGAAGCAATTGCAAGATGCATGTTCCCTAGTTCCTCCTGTAGCTCTCTCCCTGAATACAATGCTCGATCCGGTATCTCAAAATCTTCTACATATAAATGCTCGACTCCAGCTATGGTTGAGATGGAGGTATTCTATACAAGTCCTTTATATATGTTTGTTTCTTACTTACTGTTGGATTGAAGATGTGATTGCCATGCCATATTTTGCAGGCCTGATTGGCGGAGTTGAGGCGAGTGGCGGCGGAGGAGAGGGCGGAGGAGAGGCGACTGGCTGATGAGAGGATGCAGCAAGCGGTGCAGCAGGCGGTGCAGCAGGCGGTGTTGGCACAAACTAGTTAATGCTTTGCAATGTTTGCGGTTAGTTCCTTAATTGCCAAAGACATACATGAACTCTTCTACCACCAGTACTTAATCTTCATTCAAACATAATTTGCAGGCTTATTGTACCCAGAATGGTATGCCCGCTATGCCGATGCCTCATTAATCAGGCCATGGATCTAATACTGATGGATCTTCACATGCACGAGGCCCAAGCGACAACAACCTTGGTGGTTCTCCGAATGTTTGAGATCGAGTATGGTTGGTGGTTCTTTTGTCTGTTTAGCATATTGATGATTTCAAGCACATTATTTGTTCTTGTGCCAAAACATGACAGTCACCATTCAATCTTGTAGGTTGCCACCTGGATATTCTTTGGACTATGACATGGACATGAAGGCATTTGTTGTAGTGCCAAATCTTACGTAGTGATGCCATCTTTGTTCATTGTGTATTATATGTATGGGACTATATGCTGTGGAACTATATGGTATGGAACTTTGTTTTGGGACTATATGCTATGGAACTTTGTCCTGGGACTATATGCTATGGAACTTTGTCCTGGGACTATATGCTATGGAACTTTGTTCATTGTTGCTTATATTTTCTATGGAACTATGTTGTCCTGTTATGGTTATGTGCTGTGAGGATCTTTGGTTATGGATCAAGGCAATTACTATATTGTGTATTAAACTGTTTAGTTGTGTATTAAAATATGAGATTATCAAAAAAAGCTTTGCCGTCTAGGGACAGACGGCAAACCTGCCACATGTCGCTAGCCTGTGCTTCTGCTGGAATGTTGCCGTCTGGCCAACAGGTCGGTTGACGGCAAAGAGGTGGCTATTTGCCGTCTGGGACAACCCTACCAGACGACAAAGTATGCATCTTTGCCCACTAGGCAACGAATAGCAGACGGCAAAGTCCAGCTAGTTTGCCCACTGGCCCAAGAACGATAGACGGCAAAGTATGAGTTTTTCCCGTCTGCCTGCCGTGACAGTTGACGGCAAAGTTAATAGACTTTGCCGTCTGCCTGGACAGCCGGTAGATGGCAAAACACTTGACATCGTCCGTCAGTCCATCTGTTCCGTCTGCTGCAATATTTTGCCGTCTGGCTTTACCCGCTGACGGCAGAAGGTATAGACTGACGGCAAAGTCTTTGCCATCAAGCAGAAATAATAGTAGACGACAAAGTATTCTTTGCCGATTAATCTTTGCCGTCTGACTTTACCGTCTACTTCCTGACGGCAAACTCTTTGCCGTCTGGATTTACGTCTTTGCCGTTTGTTATCCACAAATGGCAAACTAGCAGTTTCCTGTAGTGTGGGGAGGGGATGGAAAAAGGTGGTATGGCCACTGTTTAGCAGTAGCGCTGGGCGTAAACTGACAGAGGCGCATTTCTGGCAGAGGCGCTACGGCTAAGTGGGGCCCGCCATGTGTCTAGGTTCAAAATTGGCAGTAGCGACCTGCAAAAAAGAGCGCTACTCCTATTAAATTAGCAGTAGAGCGGTTAACGTGGGTGCGCTAACGCTAAACCCAGCGTGGAGGGAACTGTCGGTCAATTTTAGTAGTAGTGTGGTTCTACCGAGCTGCGCTGCTACTAAGTTGCTACAAGTAGCACCTATTTATGGCCCGCGCTACTGCTAATTAGCAATAGCGCCCCTTCTTGTCCGGCGCTACTGCTAGGATTTTGTGTATAAGTTTTTCCCTAGTAGTTCCTGGGCGCACCCCCCATACCTCGCAGCTCCCTCGCGCATCGTCTAGTCTCCTTGCCCCAAGCTTTCAAGCTCTCTTTTTGTACAGAAAAAATTGGCAAAAAAAATTCATCGTGTTTGGACTTTGTTTGGTACGAATGTCTTCGAAAACCCAAAACATGCAGAAAGCAGGAGCTAGCAGTTGACACTAAGTTAAAAGGTTAGTCCATGAAAAAGAATATAAAATGGCATATAAAAATTATAAAAGTGATAATATAATAGCATAAAACAACCAAAAATTAGAGATACGTTGGAGACACATCAGCATCCCTAATCTTAATACCTTCTCATCCTCGAATAGGTAATTGATAAAAACAAAAAATTTAATATGAAATGCTACCTAACATGTCTTAATCATGTAATCATTTGTGATATGAATATTGGAAAGCGATTATGTAATTGATATCAAAACTATAATATGCAAGAGTACTAGAAAATAATCATCACCCTTCAAAATAAAGAATGCTAAATAATGTTATTCCTACTCATTTAATCATGTAAGCATGGCATTACTCAGTCTTTCTGACATAAAGTATAAATCATGATCACTCTGGGCCAAACGAAGCAATTGTATCATAATTTTCTCGCTTCATCGTTTTCAACTTCACTTAATACATGAGCGTGAGCCATGGACTTTGCACTTTGGATGATTGGGGTTTATAGAGAAGACAAAAATTTGAGAAAGTCTCGCATCAACTAAGAGGATCATTTAGGCAATGGAGGGGCCTTAAAATCGATATCAATGTGAGGAGTTCGGATAGCCATGCAACGGATGCACTAGAGCTATATGTGTATGAAAGCCCTCTATAGAAAACTTAGTGGGTGTGCATCCAACTTGCTTGCTCATGAAGACCTCAAGTATTGGAGGAAGCTCGTCATAGGAATATACAAGCCAAGTTATATAATGTAAGAATCCCACTAGTATATGAAAGTGACAAATTAATATGTCTATATCATATGTATAATTTTTCATTGTTTCATTCCAATATTCTACAACTTTCACATACTTTTGGCAACATTTTATATCATTTTCGGGGCTAACATATTGTTCCAGTGCCCAATGTCAGTACCTATTTGTTCAATCTTTTTTTATTTGCAAAAAATCCATATCAAATGAAGGACAAAGGCGATAAAAATTTATGTTGATTTATTTTGGAATATATGTGATTTCTGAGAAAAAGAATCAACGTGAGACAATGCTGGAGGCGCCCACAAGCTCAGACGACACGCCCCTACCCTGGGCGTGCCTAGCAGGCTTTTGCCTTCTCTGTAAGTCGGTTGGGGTCCTTCTTACACCTAAAGAAAGATAATTTATGGGTAAAATTCCCCTCAAAATTTCAGCCCAATCGAAGTTACGGATCTCCCTGAATATAAGAAATGGTGAAGGGCCAAAAAATAGGAACGCGAAACAGAAGAGAACAGAGAGAGAGAGAGAGAGAGAGTGAGAGAGAGAGAGATCCAACCTTGGAGGGGCGCCTACACTCCGGGAACCATGGAAGCCACGGACCAGAGGGGAAACTCTTCTCCCATCTAGGGGGAGGCCAAGGAAGAATAAGGAGTGGGGCTCTCCACCCTCTCCCTCGGTGGCCCCGGAACACCGCTGGGGCAATCATCTCGTGGGAAACGTTGCATGGAAAACTAAAATATTCTATGCATACGCAAGATCTATCCATTGAGATGCATAGCAATGAGAGTCGAAGAGCATCTCCGTACCCTTGTAGATCGTTAAGTGGAAGCATTTATCACGCGATTGATGTAGTCGTACTTAGTGCCGAACGGATGGCACCTTCGAATTTAGCACACGTGCAGCTCGATGATGTCTCCTCCTTCTTGATCGAGCAAGCGGCAGAGAAGTATATGGGATCACAACCAACATGACGGCATGGTGGTGATGGTGGTGGTGGAGCCCCAACAACGCTTCGCTAAGCGTCGCCGGGACGAGGCGGTGGAACTACGGAGTAACGGGAGAGAGACGGGCGCCAAGGGCTTGGTGTCTCCTCTTGGGGCACCCTTCCCCTCTATATATTGGTGGAGGGGCGTGGGAAGAAGCCCCTCAAGCCCTATGGCGCAGCTAAAGGGAGAGAGGAGTTGGACTCCAAGTCTAATCCTATCCCTATTAGGACTCCTTCCTTTTTTGCCTTCCCTAGCCATATGGGCTTTTGAGGACTTGGTGCACCTAGCCCAAGAAGCCCAGGGCACCTCCCCATAGCCCATGCTAGCCCTTGGGTCATGGTGAACCCACTTGTGAACCCCCGGGCTTCCGGAACCTTCTGGAAGCTTCCCGGTACAATACTGAAAAAACTGCACCTTTTTCTGGAACCCAAAATATGACTTCCGATTATAAATCTTTACCTATCGACCATTCCGAAACTCCTCGTGACGTCCGAGATCTCATCCGGGACTCCGAACAACATTTGTTTACCACTAATCAAATATCCCTTTATCTGTCGGTATGCTACTTGCCCGAGATTCGATTGTCCGTATCTCTATACCTAGTTCAATCTCGTTACTGGCAAGTCTCTTTACTCGTTCCGTAATTGCTACTTCTTGAGCTTGCGTTGGTTTCTCCCTTGAAGAGGAAAGGTTGATGAAGCAAAGTAGACATAAGTATTTCCCTCAGTTTGAGTACCAAGGTAACAATCTAGTAGGAGATAACGCACAAGTCACCGAATAACTGCACAAACAATCAGACAACTTGCACCCAACGCGATAAAGGGGTTATCAATCCCTTTATGGATACTTGCAACAGTGAGATCGATAGAGATAAATAAATGGTAAAGTAAATATTTTTGGTATTTTTGGTTTATAGATCGGAAAGTAAAATACTGCAAAATAGTAGATCAGAAACATATATCATGGAAAATAGACCCGGGGGCCATAGGTTTCACTAGAGGCATCTCTCAAGATAGAAAATAATACGGTGGGTGAACAAATTACTGCCAAGCAATTGATAGAAAAGAGCAAAGTTATGATGATATCTAAGGCAATGATCATGAATATAGGCATCACGTCCATGTCAAGTAGACCGAAACGATTCTGCATCTACTACTATTACTCCATGCATCGACCGCTATCCAACATGCATCTAGAGTATTAAGTTCATAAAGAACGGAGTAACGCATTAAGCAAGATGACATGATGTAGAGGAATTAACTCAATAAATATGATGAAAACCCCATATTTTTATCCTCGATTGCAATAATGCAATACGTGCCTTGCTACCCCTGCTATCACTGGGAAAGGACACCGCAAGATTGAACCCAAAGCTTGATGAGGACATCAATACCATTGTTACACCCACAACCCCTGTTGCTATACATACTGGACCAATTACTAGAGCTCGCGCACGCCAATTGAATTATCAGGTACTTTCGTTTCTTGGTAACGATTCTAATGTTCATGAGAATACGATGTCGCCTAAATTGGTACATTTGTTTTGCTTACAAATGAAGGGCCTAGCTTGGAGAAGAAAGATGAACCTTGGAGCAAGATCAAGCATGGAGATGATGGCATGCACAAGGGAATCAAGAACGGAGTTACAAGTGATGATTTCAAGACTTTGAAGCCACCATAAGGAGTGCATGAAGCCTTGGACGAAATATACAAGATGCCACTTTATAAATTTCGTCCAGAGGCTATTTTAGGTACTGCGTCACCTTATTATTGGGCCAGGCCCATGTATTTTTGAAATACTTAAGTATAGGCTGTTTCTAGAGTCCGTATGTGTGGGGAAACAAGAGTTAGGGTTGGTTTCAGACCCCTCCTCCAAGGGCCACGAAATCCCCCCCCCCCCTCTTCCTCCATATATACAGCCCTTAGGGCATCGTTTAGACTTTGGGTTTTGTTTAGATTAAAAGTTAGCCATAGCTGCAACTTCGCGTACTTCGTTTGTGTCCAACGACCAGACCAAGACGTCATAGAACCCCACCTTGATCAATAAAGCTTTCATCTTATATTTGCAATATCCAGATTGCAATCTCAGTTTCTTGCTTGTTCTTCGTTTGCTCGCAGGAAATGGACCCTCATGGTCAGGTTGATCGTGCTCCGGCGTGGTCACTAACCCCTCGGAAGTTGTTTTAGCGATTGCTAAGGCGCGACGTCTCGCACGTTCGTAGTCGGATTGTCAAGGTCGACTCCCACAGAAACGATTGCCACCATCTCATCGAAACATCGGGACACCTTTGCCTCTATCAAGTGGTATCAGATTTCCAGGTTGCTCGGTGAGATTTTACAGTTTTCGTAGTTTAGATCGAGTCTGTTCTTCATACCTATAGTCCATGAAAAAGCCAAAAAAAATTATGGTTAGTTCATCCTATCTGAACCAATCTGAGCCTTTGCATAATCTTTTCTATATTTGCTTTGTTGAATTTGTAGTTGCATCGTCGTGTCAAGTTGCTGGTCTTAGCGTCTAGTCCTTTAGAGTTTCGAGTTCTGTTCACAGGTTGTCACGTCGCCGCTGCCATATATCACCACCGCATCATCATCATCGCTGCTGCCATATACCACCACCACACCACCTTCATCGTCGCTGCCATATTCACCACCACATATTCACCACCAATCCAAGTCCATATACGCCACCACATATCCGCCGCCATCACGCCAATCCGAGTCCACCTGCAACATATATCCGCCACCAGTCCGATTTCCACCAGATTCATCACCGCCACCAGTCCGAGATTCCACCAGATTCATCTCCGCCACCAATCCTAGTCCGAGTCCAATAATTGTTGCTTTGTTTTCGATTTTTGGATCACGCGATACTTCGAGTCGTGACAGAATAGAACTCCTGAGATTCCGTGCTACCCGCAGAAGAAAAATAGTTCCAAACTAAAAAAAAACTAAGTCTAGAAAATTCTGGCTAGGCAGTTTTTAGACCAGTTGTAGACTTTTTCAAAAAAAATTGTTGCGGAGCAAAAAAAAGAGGAAAAAAAGTGCAAAAAAATCAGAGCGTGCTCCTCCCTTGTTTACGTGCAGCGCTGATGAGGACATCAATACCATTGTTACACCCACAGCCCCTGCTGCTATACATACTGGACCAATTACTAGAGCTCGCGCACGCCAATTGAATTATCAGGTACTTTCGTTTCTTGGTAACGATTCTAATGTTCATGAGAATATGATGCTGCCTAAATTGGATACATTTGTTTTGCTTACAAATGAAGGGCCTAGCTTGGACAAGAAAGATGAACCTTGGAGCAAGTTCAAGCATGGAGATGATGGCACGCACAAGGGGAACAAGAACGGAGTTACAAGTGATGATTCCAGGACTCTGAAGCCACCATAATGAGTGCATGAAGCATGGGACGAAATATACAAGATGCCACTTCATAAATTTCGTCCAAAGGCTATTCTAGGTGCTGCATCACCTTATTATTGGGCCAGGCCCATGTATTTTCAAAGTAATTAAGTATAGGCTGTTTTTAGAGTCCGTATGTGTGGGGAAACAAGAGTTAGGGTTGGTTTCGGACCCCTCCACCAAGGGCCACGAAATTCCCCCTCTCTCCTCCATATATACAGCCCTTAGGACATCGTTTAGACTTTGGGTTTTGTTTAGATTAAAGTTCGCCATAGCTGCAACTTCGCGTACTTCGTTTGTGTTCAACGACCAGACAAAGGCATCACAGAACCCCACCTTGATCAATAAAGCTTTCATCTTATATTCGCAATATCCAGATTGCAATCTCAGTTTCTTGCTTGTTCTTCGTTTGCTCGCAGGAAATAGACCCTCGTGGTCAGGTTGATTGTGCTCCGGCGTGGTCAATAACCCCTCGGAAGTTGGTTTAGCGATTGCTAAGGCGCGACGTCTCGCACGTTCGTAGTCGAATCGTCAAGGTCGACTCCCACAGAAACGATAGCCACCATCTCATCGAAACATTGGGACATCTTTGCCTCTATCAAGTGGTATCAGATTTCCAGGTTGCTCGGTGAGAGTTTGCAGTTTTTCGTAGTTTAGATCGAGTCTGTTCTTCATACCTACAGTCCACGAAAAAAGCCAAAAAAATAGGGTTAGTTCATCATATTTGAACCAATTTGAGCCATTGCATAGTCTTTTCAGTATTTTGCTTTGTTGAATTTGCGGTTGCATCGTCGTGTCTAGTTGCTGGTCTTAGACTCTAGTCTTTTAGAGTTTCGAGTTTTGGTCATAAGTTGTCACGCCGCCGCCGCGCTATCATCATCACTCCTGCCATCTACCACCACCGCTTATCCGCCATCGATCCGTATCCACATACCACCAACAATCCGTCTCCATATACCATCACCAATCCGTATCCATATACCACCACCAATCCGTATCCATATACCACCACCGCTGCCATATCCTACCATCATATATCCACTACCAATTCGAGTTCCTTTCATATTAGGTTTGTTTTCGAGGCCCGTCTAATTTCTGATTCGTGTTTCCTTGCCTGAGTAGGTCTCGAAAAAAAAAGAGTCTGGAGACCCCCGGGCAGTTTTTAGGCCAAAATTTTCACAGGCAAAAATATTTTTTCCCTATCCTATTTTTAGGCCTTTCTGAGTCTTTTGAGCCACGTGCCATCATAGTGATTTTTTGTCGCACTTTTTCGTCGTCGCTGCCCTGATTTCCGAAAAAATTCAAAAAAAAATTCATGCCCATCCTGTCAGTTTGACGAGGGAAGAGTTTTGAGATACTCACCATTATAGTGATTTTTCGCAAAAAAAAGAGGAGCGCCAAAAAAATGAGGAGTGCAAAAAAACAGAGCGAAAAAAATTCCAGAGTGTGCTTTTCCCTTGTTTACATGCAGCGCCGTGATTTTGTTAGCATTCTAGGCTCACGTCTCTAGCATGGTCTAGCCTAGGACCAGCACAGTACCGTCATTGAGTGTTTATTCAACTTTGCATCTCTGAATTGATTATTGCTGACCCTTTTTGCTACCATATTATAAGCCTTCCTAGCTCCACATACATCTACATCGTGCCTTTGACTCTCCCTGGTAATCGCTCTATCCAAGCTTTGAGAGTTTTGACTACGACGGTTGCCGATCACCGCCTGCTGCTGGGTAAGAACTGGTAAGAATTTGAGATTTGCTTGATGGATTTGTGACATCCACCACCACCTCTTGTTAGTAGTCTATAGGATCATATTCTTGTGTGTTTCTATTGTTGCTAACCATGGCAGGATCACAAGCCGACGAGACTGACTGGGAAAACATGACGAATAAGGAGTTGCATGATAAATTTCAGCAAATGATGAGTGGACAGGTGCAAGATGTGCTAAACAGATTTGAAGAGGCCATGGAGAAGATAGATGGCATGGAGAAGATGTTCGAAACAAAGCTCGATAACAGGTTTAATGAATTGATCGCGCATCTTCCACCACCACCACCGGCTGCACCTAACGCACCTCTGCAACAACAACAACAACAACTACCTCCACATCACGAAACAGCCCTCCGCCGAGCGAGCCGTCTCCCTCTTGCACCTGGCCAAACTGTTGGTGCTGTTGTTGATACTTCCGTGGCTCCTGCTGCTGATGCGGAGGAGGATGATTTTGCGGGAGATTACGAGGATGAGGTTGGTCAAAATCAGAACTACGTGCCACCACCAGCACCGCAACCACCAGGTCACCCACATGCAAATAATGGCTATGGTAGGGCTCACTCTC
Source organism: Triticum dicoccoides (assembly GCF_002162155.2). Taxonomy (NCBI): domain Eukaryota; kingdom Viridiplantae; phylum Streptophyta; class Magnoliopsida; order Poales; family Poaceae; genus Triticum; species Triticum dicoccoides. Next base: position 340,725,898 of record NC_041384.1, read on the forward strand.
AGGTACAAGATCATGACCATCTCCCTAAACTAAAATTGAATATTCCACCATTTGAGGGTAGATATGTTCCTGATATATATCTTACTTGGGAGTTAGAAACTGAACAACGATTTACATGTTTACAATATCCCGAGGAGAGACGTGTTCCTACTGCTGTTTGTGCATTCACTAGTTTTGCATGTGTTTGGTGGTCTGAGCATTGTAGATTATATCCTATTCCAGCTACTTGGGCTGCTTTGAAAACTGCTATGCGTACTCGTTGTGTTCCACCATATTATCAACGTGAATTACTTCAAAAATTGCAGCGTTTAAGACAAGGAAAAAATTATGTAGAAGAATATTATCAGGAATTACAAACTGGCATGATTAGATGTGGTATCGTTGAGGAGAATGAAGCTATGCTTGCATGTTTTATGGGTGGATTAAATAGAGAGATTCAGACCATTCTAGAGTATAAGGAGTATACTAATATCACTCGTCTATTTCATCTTGCTTTTAAAGCTGAACGTGAAGTGCAGGATCGACAGGCATTGGCGCGAACTAACTTTTCTGCAGGTCGATCTTCATCATGGATACCACGTGCATCCTCTACTTCCACTACACCAACACCTCCATCAGGTGCCACCTCCAGCCGTGATACAAGAAAGCAGGCACAACCACCACTATCTGCCAAGAGCACACCTCCTGGGCCTGCACAGAGTTCTTCTTCCATGGCATCAACAGGGCACACAGGTGATATTATTTATCGTCGTTGTAAGGGAAGAGGACATTTTGCGAGAGAATGCAAATCTCAGCGTGTGATGATTGCTATGGTGGGTATGAGTCCTCTAGTGACTATGATGAGGAGACTTTGGCTCTTATTACACATGAAGAACATGGTGGAGATGATTCTGATCATGAGACGCAATACATGGCTCCTGAAGATGCTGACAGGTATGAATGTTTAGTTTCTCAACGTGTTTTGAGTGTGCAGGTTACACAAGCTGAGCACAATCAGAGGCATAATTTGTTCCATACAAAGGGAGTTGTGAAGGAACGTTCTGTTCGCGTCATCATAGATGGAGGGAGCTACAATAACTTGGCTAGCATGGAGATGGTGGAGAAGCTATCTCTCACCATAAGACCACATCCACATCCTTACTACATCCAATGGTTCAACAATAGCGGCAAGGTTAAGGTCACACATACTGTTCGTGTGCATTTTAGTATCTCTACATATGCTGATTATGTTGATTGTGAAGTGGTACCTATGCAAGCATGTTCCTTATTACTTGGTAGACCATGGCAATTTGATAAAAATTATGTACACCATGGTAGAAACAATCAGTATACTCTTGTTCATAAAGATAAAAATATTACTTTGGTTCCTATGACTCCTGAATCCATTTTGAAAGATGATAGTAATAGAGCTAATAAAGAAAAACAGGAGAAAGATAAGAGTGAAAATCAGATTGTGGCAAAAGAATTTGAGCAACAAATGAAACCTAATAATAAACCATCCAGTGTTGCTTCTGAAATTAAATTGAAAAGTGCATGTTTACTTGCCACAAAATCTGATATTGATGAGATAGATTTCAGCAAATCTGTTTGCTATGCTTTTGTGTGCAAAGAGGCATTATTTTCTTTCAAGGATGTGCCTTCCTCTTTGCCTCCTACTGTCACTAACATTTTGCAGGAGTTCGCTGACGTCTTTCCAGAAGACATGGCACTGGGATTACCACCTATTCGAGGGATTGAACATCAAATTGACTTAATTCCCGGTGCATCATTACCCAACCGTGCACCATACCTTACCAATCTAGAGGAGACGAAGGAGATTATGCGTCAAGTACAAGAACTGATCAACAAAGGTTATATACGCGAATCCCTTACCCTTATGTCATTAAACACAAGAAGGGTAAAGAAAATGTTATTGCTGATGCATTGTCTCGTCGTTATACTATGCTTTCACAACTTGACTTTAAAATATTTGGTTTGGAGACCATCAAAGATCAATATGTGCATGATGCTCAATTTAAACATGTATTGCAGAATTGTAAGGAAGGGAGAACTTGGAACAAGTTCATTCTTAACGATGGATTTGTGTTTCGTCCTAACAAGCTATGCATTCCAGCTAGCTCCGTTCGTCTTTTGTTGTTGCAGGAGGCGCATGGAGGAGGATTAATGGGACACTTTGGCGTCAAGAAGACGGAGGATATACTTGCTACACATTTCTTTTGGCCAAAGATGAGACGGGATGTTGAGCATTTTGCTGCTCGCTGCACTACATGTCAAAAAGCTAAGTCACAACTCAATCCTCATGGTTTATGATGTAGGGTAGAACCCTAGTGGCCTGATCTTTCAAGAAAGGAGCGGATCCCGCGAAGAACACGAAGAACACGAGGAGGGAAACGAGGGGAAAATCACGAGGGGAACACAAGAGAACACTCAAACCAACAGGAATGATCACACATGCGCTAGATCCATGAACACAAAGGGAGATACAACATCCAAAGTCAACAACGGACGATACAAAGGGTAGCTGGTTCTTCTCTGTGAGGAGGTCTTGAATCCACGGGGAGGTCTTCCCTTAGAAAGGGGGCTTGAATCCAAAGGGATCTTCTCCGAAGAGGCCGCAGTCTCTCACACGGAGGAGATCTGATATGGATGAGCGTAGCTCTATCTCTCAAATGAGCTAAACCAACGCTAACCTTAGAAAGGAGGTGGAGGTGGTTTATTTATAGTCTTAGCCACGAAGGGGTAAGTGGGAGAGGGGTACAAGGCCAAAGGCCCGCGGCTGCACACAGGCAGGTACCGGACGACCGGTGGGGGCCGGACGTCCGGTGGCTCAGGACCGGACGACCGGCGCGCGTCGGACGTTCGCTGATTCTTCTCGGGACAGGTGGCACCGGATTTCCGGTAAGCGTCGGACGTCCGGTGCCTGGGACTTGTCGGACGTCCGGTGTCGTCGGTCGTCCGGCGGCTGTAGAGGGTCGGACGTCCGGTGGCTTCCGGTCGTCCGGTCGCTGAAGACTCGATAGCTCCTTCTTCTTCCGTCTTCTCTTCCAGGCTTCCCTCGCGGATGGTGTAGGTGTTCCTTGGCGCTTGCACTCCTCCTCGTCATCTGTGAAGTTCCGACAAAATACCTATGCATGCACACAAGAGGGGTGTCAAGTAGTATACCATCCTCAAAGGGGTCAAGTGAACACGTGTAAAGGGGAAGATTCACCTTTAGGTATGAGAAGTAGATGTCGCACGTGTCACTTGCCAAATGGACTCTTGACATGGTGATGCCCGTAGGATGCTCCGCATCATCTCCCCTCCCGTGGGAAAGATCCGACCTCGGATCGAAATCCAAATCACCATGGGAAAGAGATGGCATCGCCGTGTAGGAGTGGTCGATCACCAAGTTCTCGTCATCTTGAATCTCAAAATGGGCACTCTCCAATGTCGCACCGTCTCGTGATTCCTTCAAAAGGAGCAAGGAGAACAAACACTTGGAAAAACAAATGTGGTTAGCGTTAGTGAAAAACCAAGCATTCAAGAGGTGATTCACCCAACAAGTGTTGTCATCAAGCATAGCATATGGTGTGACAAAGGATTGTGACATGGCATGTAAGCACATAAATTGAGCACAAAGAAGGACATCATGGAAACAATCATGTAAATGTGAGGTATTGATGCAAATATGTTGGACAAGTGATGAAGCATCTACCTCAAGTTCATAGCAAGCATTCACAAATTGCTGAATGAAAGGTCTATGGTAGGCATAGGAATCATTCACAACACCAAATAAAATGAAGTGTCTAAACACATGTGTCAAGTGCAAGACAATCCAATCATAATGTGCATTGGGTGTAGTGAATATCGTGTGGCACTCAACACAATAGAAAGAGCAATTGTTCATCATGTGTGAGGCAATCAAGTCAAGCATAGTAATCAAGTCGTGCAAGCTAGTAGTGCGAAGATGCAACATACTAGAGGAAATCATGGCAATCATGTCATGTGAGCAAATAATAGACATAGACAATGCACATGACATATCGCAAGCACGAACACAAAGCAAAATGGAAGTATCATCATAGGCATGGGGTACAAAGCAAACATGGCAATAACAAGCAATGTCTCCACCATGCTTGCAAATACACATACAAGTATGGGAATCAATCATCATGTGCAATGCAAAGCATGGGTCACGAATGCATGGCAAAAGCATAGTAATGAGCATATCATGCAAAGTGATCAGGGCAAGATGGGCATAGAATATGTAGTGGACAATAACCCATAGCCAAGTGAGGGTCATGTAGAAGAAATGCGCGAAGTCTTTACGCGAAGAGAGCGGTGGGAAAGACAATCCATGGGATCTCAAGTCATCGTTGCTCTCTAGAGCTCGTTTTGTCAACTCGTGGGATTGCGAGGTTGGCAAGTATTCATGGGTACCTACACAAAAGAGACACAAACCAAAGAAATTGTGCGCATGGTAAATGTACACATCATCCATCATGATGTGTATGTGCATGTGAAAGTTAGCACAAGATAAGCGTTGCTCAAAGAAATTTGATGCATGGTATAAGAACATGTCGTCCATCATGAAAGAATAGTTATTGTGTATGACACGATGGAGATGCAAATTGAGCATAAAAGTATAAGGATCATGCAATAGATGGGAGTGATCACAATCTCCTAAAATGTATGAGGAAACTATGGGGGTCTCCTCATGTGCAATATTTGAAACATCATACGGAGAAAATGGGCAGCACCCAAAACAATGCATATCCGAAGCTAGGTGGTCATGGCATGGCATATGAGATAAATGATGCAAAGGGAGCATATCAATATCATCACAAGAGAAACAAATGCCAATAACCATGGGCTTGTCATCTATGCCATAAGTGCAAATTGGGTTAATTTGAATGGCATATGCATAGTCACTATGAAGAGATTGCAAATATGACATGTGGTCGATCTCATGCATAGCATATGACAAGTCAAGCGGATTGGCAAACATCCTATGGCAATCATCATATGTAACATGGCATCACAACTAATAGACTCCACATGGCAATCATCATACTCATCATAAATGGGTAAATCATCGCATGGGGAAGTCACACTAGCATGAATCATGGAAATAGGTTGATCAACATCATGCAAGCAACCAATGTCATGATAGTCCACTAGTGGGACAAGAGCATCACCTTCACCTATGTTACCTTGTTCATTCCACTCACGTGGTGTAGGTGAGGTGGGTAAGACCGAATGGTGGTCAAGATCATCATTGTGATGGAACCATGTGAGGGTGCATCATATTCCACCATGGCCGTCGTCTTGTCCAAAGGTAGGACGAAGTCGTCGAGAATCGGCGCATCATCATATAAGGGACCTAGCACCAAATGAGAAGACACAATAGAGGTAGAGGTCAAGTCGTTAGTGTTAAAAGTGGCCTCACATGACCTATCAACTATCTCACTCTCTCTATGTGGTGGTTCACTCACTCCCTCAAAATAAGGGCACTCAAACTCACATATGGTGGAGTCACTCATCTCACTCAAGTGGTGGGGGTTGTGGCTCTCCTCACATGAGAATAGTGGAAACACATCATATATCGGGCTAGTTGTGAAATCACTCTCACTCTCAATATGGTGGCTAAAGTCACTCAAGTCATCACATGTCGCCATGGTCAAAGGGAAAATCCCATGCTCAACCATCTCGTAGTCGTCGTTGTGGATGAAGGCCGAAGATGGCACAACATCACTCTCGCCGTGGATGAAAGCCGAAGATGGCACATCATCACTCTCGCTGTGGATGAAGGCCGAAGATGGCACATTATCACTCTCGCCTCCTAAGATGGAAGCATCATCCTTGCTCGCCACCTTGTCGCTCGCCTTCAAAGCTTGGTCCTTGAGGGTCTCCGTAGTTGTACTCGTCGCCGCACCGTCTTGAAAAAGAGTCATGGAGGACTCGGCATCATCAATGCCACAAAGAGGGATGGCGTTGAACTTGGGAGTAGCATCTTGGAGCTCGTCGGGCTTGGACATCGTGGTGGTACTACCTCATGCTCGTTCTCATGGAGCTTGGTCGTCGCGAAGTGAGCTTGTGGTAGAGAAACTTTGGCCTTCATGAGTTCCTGTTCCGCCTTGAGAGCACCAATGTAGTTGTCGTCGAGGGACTTGTAGTTCTCAAGGAAGATCGTCTTGGAGATGTCGTTGTTCAATCCCATCATGAAGTGGAACTTCATCGAAATGGGGTCGTCCACGCCGGCTCGTCGCAAGGCAATCATCATCTCCTTTAAGTACTCGTCGATGGACTTGGATCCTTGGATGGTGTTCTCCAATTGGCGTTGAAGTTGTTCTGTGTAGGTTGGAGGCGCAAACTCTCGCCGCAAATCTTCGTCTTGGGCCAACTCATGTCGTAGCTCTCCGAAGGTGTGTGAAGCCACCATGTGGACGTGTAGTCGTGGAAGTTCCTTGTGGCGCACTTCACTTGATCTTCGGGAGTGACTTGATGTAGCTTGAGGTAGTCGTCCATCAAACGCTCCCACTCGAGATACTCCTTGGGTTCTTGAGTCCCATAGAAAGGAATCGTGTGGTCGATGTCGAGGTCGTAGTATCTCGTGGAAGTCGCGGACTTGAGCTTGGGGAGCTTCTCTTGAGCGTAGTCTTGAGGTGCTTGTTGGCGAAGATGCCATATATCCAAAGGCGAAGATGCCTTGAAGTCGCTTGGCGAAGATGCCAAAGTGGTTGGTTTAGCCGTAGCTCCGTCTTGTTGGTGCTTCTCTCGCGGTCTTCTCTTATGGTCATGATGTTTGTACTTGGCGTGAAGTAGGGCTTGTTGCGACTTGTAGGTAGTCGCATCTCGAGCATCTTCATGATGATGTTGTCGTTGTCATGCTTGAGCTCGATGTAGATGTCGTTCGTCGTCGTCGTGCACGTGTTGCTTGGAGGTGACTTGCCCTTCCCGACGAGGTGGATCACAAACGTGATGGTGGTCGCCATGGAGATGTGGACGAGGACGACTTGTGCTTGCATCATTTTTGCGCTCCGAAGACTTGTGACTTGAACATCGCCGCCTTGAGGATGATGAAGGGGAAGAACGGTTGATCAACAAGGTCCGAATCTCCTCCATCCTTGCATCGTGCTCCTCCTTTTGTGCGGAAGGCTTATTGTTGATGTAGTTGTACACGCCGTCGTTGTTGTGGAAGACCGGAGATGAAATGCCTTGCCTATCCATCACAAGATTCGAGCCAATATGAGTGGAGAAAGAGAAGAACGAATACCAAATGTACCTCGACCAAAGTTGAAAGTGGATCAATGATCACTCCAATGTGGACAAGGAAATAGCACAATTGGTACCAATTCTTGTCGGTTTCTCACACCTACACAAGTAAGGCTTATGGTGGAGCTCGGTGAGGATAGTGGCACAAAAATTTAATGCAAAATGTTAGCAAGAGTCAATAATGTTGAAAGAGATTCACAAATTCGCAAGTGTAACAAGTAGACCAATAGCAATATGTGGCACATGGAAACACACACACAGATAGACAAATGGGGTCGTGCAACCAAGGATGAGCACAAAATGTGGAATCCACGGAAAACGCTCGTGTTGCACAACTCAAGAGAGACGCTAGCACGATTGCTCAATAGGCAGATACGACACTTGTGCACAACCTATAAGATGCAAAATGGATAACTTTCTATCCCAAGTATGCTATGTATGTATGGTTCCCGGTGTTTCTCACAAGTGATCCAAGATGATCTTATATGACAATGTCGTATGATGCTATGGCACTTGCTTACAAGCTCTTTGTTCACTCTTTTTCTTTGCTTAAAAGCTTTATTCTCTCTTTTTTTGTATGGCCACTTTTGCACAATACACAAACCAAGATAGCTATTGTGTATATGCGGGAACAAACTTGAGGCACGAAGGATGATATGATACCAAGATGATACCGATATGGTATGGTATGTATGCAATGTATGGTGTAGATCACTAATGTGCACAAGCAACGTTGCTGGCAATACTCAAATGGTAGTCTCGATAGGCAAGTAACGCAAAATGGGCTAGGGGTTAACAATGCAATGGCAAGGGAATATACAATGGAGGGATACCACGATACCAAGATGATATGGAGGTTACCGTCCGTGTCGATGATGAGTGGCGGTGATCTTGATGGAGATACCAAGATGATGGAGACTCGTCCCTAAGTAGCCGAAACACCTTAGGAAACGGAAAAACCGCAAACTCAAAATCTCAAATGTCAAATGTCAAAAGGTGGTAGAAGGAAGTGGTGGTGTTGCACTACGCAATGCGGAAGTGGAGGTCATGGTGGTAGACTATACACGGTGTCGGAGTTGAAAGCACGGTCCCTAAGTAGCCGAAACACCTTAGGAGACACAACCCACAACACAACCAAAATTGGGTTAAGTTGCGGTGGCGGAAGTGTATAGTGGTCAAGCCTATGCGGAAGTGGAGATGGTGGTTGATGAAGAAGCAACCGTCCCTAAGTAGCCTAGACACCTTAGGAGACTCAGATCACTCCTCAAGCAACCACATATGCGATGGGGATCAATATTGGCTAGGTTGCGGAAGTCAGTGGTGCAGTAGCGGATGATGTGGTGGAAGCCCTAGGCAAAGATGCCAATATTGTCAAAATTTGATGGAGTCAAATGATGATGGTAGTATTTTTGTGGGAACGGGGATGTTAAGAGCTTTCCAACGAGCTAAAGAACGTCAAAATCGGAGTTCGGATGAATTAGTTATGGCCGAAACAAAAATCAGCCGAAGTTGATATCTACAGGTAGCGGACGTCCGGAAAAAACGGTCGTCCGGTCACCGGACGTCCGGTCGGGTCGGAAATCCTCTGATTCTGCTCGGGTTAGGGGGTTCCGGTCGTCCGGTAAGGTCGGACGTCCGGTGGTTCCTGCGGCTCCGGACGTCCGGTAAGGTGACGGTCGTCCGGTGGATCGGGGTCAACTCCAGATCCGGGATTCGGGATGCGATTTTGGGCGGAATTTGGGGATTTTGGGGTCAAAATTGATGAGATTTCATGGATGAAAGATGGGGAAACTTGAGGAGATGCTAGATCCACTCGAAACCAAGCAAATCCATGGATAAAAATCAACAAAACATCATCAAACCAACAAATCACAAAAAAAAATTGGGGCTATTTTTGGTGGGGATTTTCGAATTTAGGATGAAATCAAGCAAAAGAAGGCTAGAAAAAGGTGGGGGAGGCTCCGAAATGGTGATCAACATGGCTCATGATACCAAGATGATGGTATCAAGAGACAAGCTATGTCTGATCCAAAGATGATGTAGGGTAGAACCCTAGTGGCCCGATCTTTCACGAAAGGAGCGGATCCCGCGAAGAACGCGAAGAACACGAGGAGGGGAACGAGGGGAAAATCACGAGGGGAACACAAGAGAACACTCAAACCAACAAGAATGATCACACATGCGCTAGATCCATAAACACAAAGGGAGATACAAGATCCAAAGTCAACAACGGACGATACAAAGGGTAGCCGGTTCTTCTCCGTGAGGAGGTCTAGAATCCACGGGGGGATCTTCCCTTAGAAAGGGGGCTTGAATCCAAAGGGATCTTCTCCGAAGAGGCCGCAGTCTCTCGCATGGAGGAGATCTGATATGGATGAGCGTAGCTCTATCTCTCAAATGAGCTAAACCAATGCTAACCTTAGAAAGGAGGTGGAGGTGGTCTATTTATAGTCTTAGCCACGAAGGGGTAAGTGGGAGAGGGGTACAAGGCCAAAGGCCCGCGGCTGCACACAGGCAGGTTTCGGACAACCGGTGGGGGCCGGACGTCCGGTGGCTCAAGACCGGATGTCCGGCGCGCGTCGGACATCTGCTGATTTTTCTCAGGACAGGTGGCACCGGATTTCCGGTAAGCGTCGGACGTCCGGTGCCTGGGACTTGCCGGACGTCCGGTGTCGTTGGTCGTCCGGCGGCTATAGAGGGTCGGACGTCCGGTGGCTTCCGGTCGTCCGGTCGCTGAAGACTCTGCAGCTCCTTCTTCTTCCGTCTTCTCTTTCAGGCTTCCCTCGTGGACGGTGCAGGTGTTCCTTGGCGCTTGCACTCCTCCTCTTCATCCGTGAAGTTCCGACAATACCTATGCATGCACACGAGAGGGGTGTCAAGTAGTATACCATCCTCAAAGGGGTCTCAAAGTGCTAGTAATCGACTAGAGGGGGGGTGAATAGGCGATTTTTATGAAAGTCTTCAAAACGTGGAAGTTTCGAAGACAAACGATAGAAATAAACCTATTACCATGCAGCGGAAGGTAGACTACACTAGGCAAACCATAGTCAAGCAATGGAGTGAAAGCACAATGACTAATAGTAGCTAGGCAGTAAAGATCAGGTAGGAAGATATTATGAAGCCAATCAGAACAAGCAGTCACTCAGTGAAGACAAAAGATAAAGCAATCATACAATGACTTCACAAGGACCAACAGTAAGTAAAGGGAAGGGAAGGATGAAACCAGTGACTCGTTGAAGACGATGATTTGTTGGACCAGTTCCAGTTGCTGTGACAACTGTATGTCTGGTTAGGGAGGCTGAGATTCAACTCAGAAGACCTCGTCTTCACCTTATTCCCCTTGAGCTAAGGACACCCAGTCCTCGCCCAATCACTCTGGTAAGTCTTCAAGGTAGACTTCCAAACCTTCACAGAATTCATTCACCGGCGATCCACAATGACTCTTGGATGCTCAGAATGCGACGCCTAACCGGCTGGAGGATTCACAGTCCTCAAGTGTAATAAGTCTTCAGATCACACAGACAGGAAGACTTAAGTGATGCCTAACACTCTTTGGCTCGGGGTGTTTAGGGCTTTATCCTTGCAAGGAATTCTCTCTCAAAGGCTTCGAGGTGGGTTGCACTCAAACGACAAAAGCCGTGCACTAACTCTGAGCAGCCAACCGTTTATGGTTGTAGGGGGTGGGCTATTTATAGCCACTAGGCAACCCGACCTGTTTTGTCCGAAATGACCCTTGGTCACTAAGGAACTGACACGTGTTCCAACGGTCAGATTTCAAACACACACGGCAACTTTACTTGAGCTACAAGCAAAGCTGACTTATCCAACTCTGGACAAGATTTGCTCTCATAGTCTTCACTCGAAGACATAGGATTTTGGTTAAGCATCACTTCAGTCATTCTGACTGGTTCACTTGGACCCCACTTAACAGTACGGTGGTTCCTATGACTCAACAAAGAAGAAAAAGAACGACGAAAGAACTAAGTCTTCGCGCTCCATAGTCTTCATGCGATGTCTTCTCTTGTCATAGTCTTCAATGTGAATGTCTTCACATACCACCTTTGACTTCAATGTCTTCTTACATTTTTAGGGGTCATCTCTGGTAAGAAAAACCGAATCAATGAGGGACTTGTACCTGTGTTATCCTGCAATTCTCAAAAACACATTAGTCCCTCAACTAGGTTTGTCGTCAATACTCGAAAACCAACTAGGGGTGGCACTAGATGCACTTACAATCTCCCCCTTTTTGGTGATTGATTACAAACTAGTTGAAGTTTTCAACGGGGAATAAAATATGTGAAATTGTAAAGGATAGGGGATTGTCATCATAAGTGGCAAAGGCTGCCCCTGAAGATGTGCATATAAGTAATTTGCTTTTGGTATGCAAATGCACATGGCAGGTTGTACTTGTGGAGATCCTCTTCAACTTATGATGACAATTCATCATGCATGAAAAGTATGTGAAGATAATGACATGCATAATGAAAAATGGACGTGTGCAAAATGATCTAAGTGCGGAATTTATTGTCGCACATGCGGAATTTATCATCGCATCACAGAAAAGCAAATAAGTAGCAGACGACCATCGAGTTTGAGTGTTACAACTCAAAGAACCAAATGTATCAAAACACGAGAGTTGTAAACACTAGGGAAAATATAAAACCACCGCCCATATGGACCCGCTTGAAGACTATCAAACTCATATGCTTCTCCCCCTTTTGTCAATAAGGACCAAAAAGGTTTGAAGACATAGAGCACCTACTCGTTCCCATGAGGAGTTGGTGAAGCAGCAGGGTCGTCGGAGTTGGTTGGCGGTGCAGACGAACTCGGTGCAGTGGTGATTCGCGCCGAAGGTGGTGAAGTAGCATCATCTTCATCATCGATGATACGTGCATTCACAGTTGCAGCAGAGGAGGAGAACTTAGAGTCTTCAAGAGACAGAGTACGCCGCAACAAGGTCCTTCTTGGAGGTGTTGAGTCAAACTTGAAGCGTTCAGAGAAACCATCCTCTTGAAGATCATCTTCAGAACACATAATCGTCAGCCCTTTCCATGTACGCCGACAAGTTTCATGGGCGACAAAGGCATTCTTGGTGGCAAGGTTGTGAATCCTGTTTACGTCCACCAAGAGGCTTTGCATTTGGCGCTTTAGCCAGTCATGATGCTTATCCTATTTCTAATGAAGGGCAACCAGAAGCTCTCGATCATTGAGAACACGGGATCGCTTCTTGGGCCGTTGTGCAATGGTGCTTTCAGTGGCTTCAGTGAGGGCACGATGAGGTGCACGGGTAGTACCAGCCAGAGGATAAACACGAGTGACTGCTGGGTCGCCTTCAATGTGTTGAGAGAAACTTTGCTTATCAGCATTCTGAAGACTAAGGGGCTCCTTGGCAGGCTCTGGATAGATGGCTTCAACTGACATGTCGACGTCAGGCAGAAAAATCCGATGATTGCGAGCAAAGGGCTGATAGGTGACAGCTGAGTGTAGTTTGATCAGACGCATAATCCATGGGGCGTAAAACTTCAAGCCAAAGAGATCAGATCCGGATGCAGCAAGTTGGCGGATGAAGAAGTCTTGTGCATTAAAGCTTTTGCCGTGAAGAATATGGAAGACCAAAGTCTTCATTGCACCTTCCAGCTTTGCATGTGGAGGATGTCCTTTGATGGGCCAGAGAGTTCGCCTTATGATGTGATAGATAGTGTGTGGCAGATACTCAAGGTCTTCAACAAAGAACTCCTTAGGATATTCAGCATCTGGAGGCAAAGGCTTCATCATGCTAAGCATCTGACTCATGTTGGGTTCAGGCTTGTGAAAAATGCTTTCCATAGCAGCACTGTGAAGCTGACAACCAGGTTCATAAAGATCTCCTGGAGTGGGTAGGCCAGTGAGCTCAATGATATCAAAGGCTTTGGCTTCGTGATGAACATTGCCTGTCATCCACTCAAGGACCCAAGTCTTCGGATCCCTGTTGTAGCCACGAATATGAAGAGTGGCATAGAATTGAAGCAGCAATTCTTCGTTCCAGTTATCCTTGTAAGTGACGAACTGCAACAAACCAGATTCTCTGAAGCAATCCAGCGCTTCTTCCAAACAGGGCAGACCAGTTATGGCTTCTGTGTCAAGACGCATATGGGGAAAAATGCGACCTTGATTGTACAAGATGCAAGAGTAATAACTGCGATGCTGATAGCTCCAGAACCGATCAGAAGATATTCTTGCCTTTGAGTAGGGGTTCTTGGCGCTATTGAAGAAGGTGTTGTGTGCTTTGAAGCCATTGATATTGAACGATCTGGGTGCAGATGCAGTGCCTGGAAACCTAGGCAGCCTTGGCATTGGCTTCTAAACCTGAGGCCTGCGCTCGACGTGATAGTAAAATTGGGGACCAGCAGCAGGTGGAGGAACAAGAAGAGGCCATTTGATAGTGATGAGCTGACCATAGTTGTATGCTTGCTCAATAGTATGCGGCCTTGGTGGCGGAACAGGAGCAGTGGCATCACCAGAGGCGTCAGGCTGCACATCTGTTGCAGGTGCATCATTGGCTTCATTGGCCTCTGGCACAGTGTTAGGTGCAGGCTCCACAGTGTCTTCAGCCATGACCACGTCATTGGCTTCAGTGGTGTTAGTGGTGGCAGCCTCAGGGTTCTCAACCTCCACTTGAGGAGCTGGAGGGTCGGGCACTGACACGTTCACTTCAGGAACAACTTCTTCAGTGATGGGGAAAGTAGGGACACGTTCCTCTGCTTGTTTTTCTTCGGCTGATGCAGCCGGATTGTCTTCAGCAACTTTAGCTTCAGACTCGGAAACGTTCATAGTAGGAGTGGCTTCGGGGAACACCTGACGTGCAACAGATTGGTGGTGCACTTCTCCTTCTAAAACGCTCGAAAGAGGGACTTGGGGCCTTGGTCCTTTGCGAAGCCTGCGTAACACTGGCGACGCCTGTGAAGATGGAGTTGGCTGGGCCTCAAAGTCATCCTCTTCTTGCACTGATGGGGTTGCTTGCGGTTGGGGAGAGCTTGGAGTGTCTTGTCTCTATGGGTGATCAGCCCACGATTCATCCTGAGCAGTTGGCGTCAGAGGACGACCAATGCTGATGAGTTCGTTGTGCGTAAGCACAGGCGATGATACCAATTGGTGCTCGATCTGAGGAAGGACTTCATCATCTTCAACATTGTCATGGTGACCAATGTCTTCAGCATCGGTGGGGTCAACTGCTGGAATGTCTTCAGCTTCAGGAGCCTCTGTGGAAGCAGGCTCATGAATTACCATCCATCGTTCTTGATGCGAAGAGGTAGGACGAGCAACCGAGATGGGCTCAACAATAAGGGGCTCTATGGGAGCAGCCCGATCTTTCTTGGTTTTGCGCTTCTTCTTGGAGGGAGCGACATCAGAAGCTTCGGGATGTTTCCTCTTTCTGGCTTCAACCTCGGTAGCCCTTGTCTTCTTTAATTCTGAAGCCACTGTGGGGACCTTAGGCTTCGAGCCTGTCATACTGGCTGGGAAGACAATGGGATGTGCTTCCTGCCTTGTTGCTTTGGGTTCGGCCACAGCTGGCTTCTTCTTCTTCATTGCAGCCATCCTGGGATCGATGCCAGGACGCCCAAGAGCCTTGCGCTTTTCAGCTTCATTGTAGGCTTGCACGCACTTGTCAGCCAGACTCTTCATGCGGTCAGGAGAACCTTTAGCTTCTTCGCCTTTCTTGAGAAAGGCTTCCTTGAGCTCGTGCAGCATAGTCTCGAAGTTCTTGACATCTTGCATGTTGAGCTTTGCCATGTGTTGCTTGAACTGAGCTTTCTCATAGTCGATCTTTTGCTTCAGTTCAACGATGCGCTGAGCTAGAGCTAGCTCAGAAGCAATGGCGCCAGTGAAAGCGACGCTGAGGCCAATTGGAAGTTGCAGATCATCAAAGCTGAGATTGGGGGTTTCAAACCACTCAGCAATGAAGTTGTGAAGGATTGCTACGTCAAAGAGAGGCAAATCATTGAAGATTTCTGCTTCTTCTTTGCTCTTGATCAGTTGCTCAAGAGCGTCATCTGCAAGATCTTCATCCTTGGACAGATCAATGGCGTCGTTGCGCAGAATAGCAGCAGCAGTCAGTTCTTGGCTGGTGGGTTGCAAGGGCATCTTTACTCTTGAGGGCTTGGAGATGCGTGACAAATCTTCAGACTGCACACTGTGTTCAGGAGGTGCAGTGGCCAGAGGCTTCGCCTGTAAGACCTTTGGTGCAGGAGCAAGCTTTGAAGCTTTAGGCTTCTTCAGTTTCTTTGGCTTTGGCGGTGCAGGCGCTTCATCAGATTCAGCGTCATATGCAGGCTCATCCACGGTTGTCCCTTGAACCATGATATGAGTGATGAGACCTTCCAGGTCGTAGAAGGGCCCAACAAGATTGGGTTCAGCTTTGCGTGTGCCATCAGCACAAGGAGCAGAGGGGCCTGGATTGAAGTCTAAGCCTCGTGACTTCTTGTTCTCTTTGGCCAAGTTCCTGGCAAACTGAAGGTTGCGCTTGAACAGATTATCATCGTGGCACCACAGTAATGAAGATGGGTCTGCATCCGCAGGCTGCGGTCCGCGGACCATGCAAGGATAGAAGCCTTGTTCAATGGCTTCAGCTCTGTACTTGGGTTGAAGATTTCTGTATAGAATGTCTCCCCATGGTCGTTTGATGGCATTCTTCTCAGCATACTCCTGGGTCACGAACCTGTACTTGAACCACTGTTCTGCCCAATATCTTCGAATCCATTGGATTCGAGTTTTTCGCTGATTGTAGTCCTCCTGTAGATTTGTCTTGTACAGCTCATAGAGGTCAGGAGGCAAATCTCTTAAGGTGTTGCCACGACGCTGTCTGCCACCCTTTCTTGTAGGTTTCTCTGGTGCCATGAAGCTTAAACTGAAGGGCTTCAACACGTTTAAAGGCTTCAAAGGCTTCCGCTTTCTGGTCAAACAGGAACTGGCTTCGGGAGAGTTAATGTGATGTTGTAAGAATTCTGCAAACGAATGCAGACTATGAGAACCAAGGGATTCTCCCACAGACATGTACCTATGACAGCATTAAGGTGCGAGGGAAGGGGAAGAGGTCATATGCATTCTCAGAAGATTTTGAAGATAAATCAGTTTAGAAGACATTGACCTCATAGTGCGAAGACATTCTCTCATAGATAGAGAGTTGGTTCCAGATTTGTACGAATCCACGAATAAGTACAAGTGAGGAATCTAACTACTTTGTGAAGCATAAGTGAACATACTAGGCATATTATGAGATGCAGTATGAAATAGATCCAACTTGTGTGAACAGAAACTGCTTGTGGTAGAAAGTGATGAATCTATAGGATCAAACGGGCCGTAAAAAGGAAGTTTTATTTACCACACGAAGAACTGCTATATGGAGTGGGAGAGGAGGTTGAGCAGTTCGATCGTCCGTGCCCTAACTTGGCGACGGAGGACACCTACGGCGACGGCGGAGAAGACGATGTCCATGGCCGGCGTGAAGACGGTGTCGGTGAGGGCGCGGCAGCTAAGCGCTTCGTCGCCGGCGTCGTCGAGGGCTAGCGGTGGCGCTAGGGTTTGTGCGAGAGTGGAAGAAAGGATAATGACTATGGTGAGGCGTGTATTTATAGGGACAGGGACGGCACAGTGTTATTACATAGGTGCCCCTGGCGATTCACATCTGAAGGACATGTGGCCATCATGCAACATATCGGAGGTTGTTCCATGTTTCCACGCACGCTTGGATTGTCGGGTGGTCATTCCCACTTCTCCGGGTTTCAGGTGAAGGAATTAGCATTGAAAACGGACTTAATGTTTGTCTCTGTATCTTCTGCTGACTAGGACGCAGAGAAGACATTCAACAGTTTCAATAGAATGCATATGATTTGGACAGATTGAGTTTGAGATAGAAAGCATAGAGAGATTAGGGTCCGATCACATTCACTTAGTTCAAAAGATTCAACAAGGAAGACGTAGCTATAAGTGAATGTTGTAGAGGACAGAACACTAGTATGTATATATCAGAAGACAATCAAGTCAACATAGTGAAGATAATCATGAAGACAAGTTGAAAACGAAGACAAACAAAATGTGAAGACATAGCACATGTAATGCCACGGGTAAAACACTTCAAATAGAAGAATTTGGTGGTGGCGTTACCCACCGTATAGGAAGTATTAGACCTAGACACGACGCACAATTATCATGGCGCTCCGAAGTCAAATTCCACGTTAATGTATTCACACTCAGAATGTAAGTCTTCATTGATTGAAGATATACTTTACTTTGTGTGTTGCACATCTAAGTCATCAACATGCATAAGTGTTAGGATGTGTGCCTGATCACATGACATTTGAGGATTCCAAGATATTTAGCTCACACCGTAACTTGCAAAACCTCTTCTCATCCAAGGGCTTGGTGAAGATATCTGCCAATTGCTCTAAGAAAGTGATGACGAATTTCAATGTGCTTTGTCTTCGAGTGCTGAACTGGGTTGTTGGCAATCTTGATGGCGCTTTCATTGTCGCAGTAGAGTGGTACTTGCTTCAGGTGAATGCCATAGCCTTTGAGTGTTTGCTTCATC
The DNA here is from genome assembly GCF_002162155.2 of Triticum dicoccoides. Classification (NCBI taxonomy): domain Eukaryota; kingdom Viridiplantae; phylum Streptophyta; class Magnoliopsida; order Poales; family Poaceae; genus Triticum; species Triticum dicoccoides. The sequence continues at coordinate 340,743,716 of NC_041384.1, forward strand.
CATAGAAGCTGAGCGCGGCAAGATCCAGAAGCAATGTATTCAGATTCAGTAGTGGAGAGAGATACACAGTTCTGCTTCTTTGAAGACCAACATACAAGTGATCGTCCCAGAAAATGACATGTACCTGATGTAGACTTGCGATCCACCTTGTCACCAGCATAATTAGCATCCGAGAATCCAACTAGACCAAACTCTGAGCCCTTTGGATACCATAATCCTAGTGTTGGGGTGTGAGCCAAATATCTGAGAATTCACTTCACAGCTAAGTGATGCGATTCCTTTGGTGCCGCTTGGAACCGGGCACACATGCAAACACTAAGCATGATATCTGGCCTAGATGCACATAAATAAAGTAAGGAACCAATCATGGAGCGGTATAGCTTTTGATCGAACTCTTTACCATTGTCGTTGGGACCCAGATGATGTTTGGCTGGCATTGGTGTCGTGTAGCCTTTGCAATCTTGCATTCCAAATTTCTTCAGGCAATCTTTGAGGTATTTCTCTTGAGATATAAAGATGTCGTTGCGTTGCTGGCGTATTTGAAGACCAAGGAAGAACTTCATCTCACCCATCATGGACATCTGATATTGCTCTTGCATCATATATCCAAACTCGTCAGTGTATTCCTGATTGGTGCAGCCGAAGATAATGTCATCCACATATATTTGGCACACAAACAATTCACCATCATATGTAGAGAGTGGGGTCGAGGGAACTAGGTTTGAAGCCTTTGCTCTTCAGGAAGTCTTTGAGTGTGTCATACCAAGCCCTAGGGGCTTGTTTGAGGCCATACAGTGCCTTGTTGAGCTTGTACACCATATCAGGATGTTTTGGATCTTCAAAGCCAAGCGGTTGTGCTACATACACTTCTTCGTCAATCTTGCCATTGAGAAAAGCGCTCTTCACATTCATTTGATGCAGAAGAATGTTATGATGATTTGCATAGGCCAGCAGTATGTGTATGGCTTCAAGTCTAGCCACAGGAGCAAATGTCTCATCGAAGTCAATCCCTTCAACTTGAGTATATCCTTGAGCAACGAGACGAGCTTTGTTTCTGAGAACTTGACCATGCTCATCTTGCTTGTTGCGATATATCCATTTGGTGCCTATTATATTGTGCTTGCGAGGATCAGGACGCTTAACCAGTTCCCATACATTTGATTGATTCACTGGATGGAACTTCATCTAGCACATTTGGCATGTGCTCACTTTGCGAGCCGTTAGTCTCATCGAACCTCCATCCACAGTTTCAACCACTTTATAGTGAAAGAGGTTGAAGACTTTGTTGGAGTGCGAATCCTTTCCATATCCAAGCATAAAACCTTCATGTGCTTTTGGTGCAAATTTTGAAGTGTGATGCGGATCCTTGATCCAGCACCTGGCACCAAATACTCTGAAGTAACTGACATTTGGCTTCTTGCCAGTAAGGAGCTCATAGGATGTCTTGTTCAGAAGCTTGTGAAGATAAACACGGTTGATGATATGGCATGCAGTATCAATGGCTTCAGACCAGAATTTTCTTGGAGTCTTGTATTCATCAAGCATCGTTCGAGCCATCTCAATAAGTGTTCTGTTCTTGCGTTCGACGAAGCTATTCTATTGTGGCGTGTACAGAGCTGAGAATTCATGTGTGATGCCCAAAGTATCAAGACATGTATCTAGGCCAGTGTTCTTGAATTCAGTGCCATTGTCACTTCTGATGTGCTTTATCTTGACGCCATAGTTGTTCATTGCTCGATTGGCGAAGCGTCTGAAGACATCCTGCACTTCAGTCTTGTAGAGGATTATATGCACCCAAGTATATCTTGAATAATCATCAACAATGACAAAGCCATAGAGACAAGCAGTAGTAGTAAGAGTTGAGTAATGAGTGGGACCGAAAAGATCCATGTGGAGCAGTTCGAAGGGTTGAGTCGTTGTCATGATTGTCTTCGAGAGATGCTTGGCCCTCGTCATCTTTCCTGCTTCACAGGCACCGCATAAGTGATCCTTCTTGAACTTGACGCCCTCGATGCCTATGACATGCTTCTTTCTTGCAAGAGTGTGCAAGTTCCTCATGCCAGCATGCCCTAGCCTCTGATGCTAGAGCCAGCATTCTGAAGCTTTTGCTAGAAGACATACGGCAAGCTGTGGTCCTGCTGAGAAATCTACCACGTACAAATCATCTTTCCAATACCCTTCAAACACTAGAGACTTGTCAGATTCCATTAGAACAAGGCAACGATATTTTCCAAACATCACAATCATGTTTAAATCGCAAAGCATTGAGACAGACATTAAGTTGAAACCAAGGGATTCAACAAGCATGACTTTATCCATGTGTTGATCCTTTGAGATTGCAACTCTACCTAGACCCAATACCTTACTTTTACCAGTGTCAGCAAATGTGATGTGACTTTTGTCAAATGGACGTAAGGTTGAGTCCATAAGAAGGCTTCGCTTGCCAGTCATGTGATTGGTACACCCACTCTCAATAATCCATTCTGAAGCAGTTGGTGTCATACCCTATAGTGCAGTTAGGGGATAGGCTTCACGAAGAGAATTGTGAAGCAAAAACATTCGACGAGCCAGTGGATTATGAAAGCTTAGATCGAGATTAGGACTGATAGGGCAAGTAGCAAGCGATTCAGAAACAAAGTACATAATAAGACCATTTGGGCATTTGATCTTGCGCCCTACAAGATGTTTAAGGTCCCCAGCAATAGCTTCAGACGATTTTGGTTTTCGGCTGGAGACCTTTCCCTGCAAAAGAGAGTTAAGCTTTCTTAGCCACCCACATATTCAAGGGTGGCTTCGAAGCAATGAGTCTAAGTGCAGAATCTGAGAACTTTGGCTTTGGAGCCCTAGCAAAAAGTCTTGCAGGTGGACAATAGTACTCATAAGAATAAGCAGAATAGTTCTTGGTCCTCTGAAGATGGCGGTTTGATGAAACGCACTCATATTCGCAGGCCTGAGTATGGCTTGCCTGCAAAACATTTGCGTTAGTGCGACTCAGGTGAGTCCTCTGTCTATATGAAGCCTTTGGACCGTATGAAGCCTGTGGTCTGGGGTTTGTCTTCTTCACCTATGGTATCATGATGACATTCACGGGAAGATTCTCCAAACACCTTTTCGGCACCCAGGCCTTCTTCATAGGCGGTCCATTCCTGCAGTTAGTACCAATATACCTGGAAAACACTTCACCCTTCTGATTCTTAAACAGTTTATAGTTTGCATCAAAGGATTCATCAATAACAATGGGATTAGCACAAGTGAAGCCAGATAGGGTGGATGGATCCACTGAAGGTCCCTTTGCAGCAACCCATGTGGTTTTGGGGTACTGCTCAGGTTTCCAGTAAGAGCCATCATCATTCATTTTCCTTTCGAACCCAACACCCTCTTTCCTAGGGTTTTGGTTTAGGATCTGCCTTTTGAGGACATCACATAGTGTCTGATGCCCTTTGAGGCTTTTGAACATCCCTGTTTCAAGCAATGCCTTCAACCTAGCATTCTCATCAGCAATAGTAGTGGCATCCTCAACAGAGGGGTTAGTTGGCACATCAGCAGTTGAAGATATTGCAATAGTAGCAGCAGTAGAACAACCAGCAACAGAAGTAGCGTTGTCATGCTCAATACATTTAATACATGGTGGTTCAAATCCTTCCTGAGCTGAACTGATCTGTTTGGCGCGAAGTGACTCGTTTTCCTTTTGAAGATCTTCATGAGCCGCTCTCAATTTCTCAAGATCTTGCTTCCTTTGAAGATAATCATAGGAAAGCTTTTCATGAGTTGTTGAGAGCGTTTCATGACGACTTTGAAGTTCCTCATACTTAACGTGAAGATTTTTATGTCTTAAATTAAGGACTGAGATCGAGTCATTTCAGCATCTAACAGGTCATCGCTTTTGTCTAACAGTTTTTGAATATGTTCCATAGCTTTCTGTTGTTCAGTTGCAATTTTAGCAAGTGTTTTGTAGCTGGGTTTGGAACCACAATCAGAGTCATCTTCACTGGAAGTTTGATAGTGAGTAGTGCGTGTGTTTACCTTGGCACCGCGTGCCATGAAGCAGTAGGTAGGAGCGGTGTAGTCCTTGTCATTTGCATCGGTGTCGGTGACGGAGTCATTGTCTTCAGTGTTGAAGATGGACTTGGCAACGTATGTTGTAGCCAGACTCGCAACGCCAGAATCGGACTCCTCCTCAGACTCCACCTCCGCCTCCTCAGAAGCGGACTCCTCCTCTGAATCCATTTCCTTGCCAACAAACGCACGTGCCTTGCCAGATGAGCTCTTCTTGTGTGATGAAGACTTTGAGGAGGACTTGGAAGAAGACTTTGAGTATTTCTTCTTCTTCTTGTCGTCAGAATCATACTCCTTGCTCTTCTTTTTCTTCTTGTTCTCATTGTCCCACTGCGGACACTCAGCGATGTAGTGGCCAAGTTTCTTGCACTTGTGGCATGTTCTCTTCTTGAAGTCATGAGAAGAAGCTTCATCATTCCTTGAGCTTGATCGTGAGGACTTTCTAAAGCCTTTCTTCTTGGTGAATTTTTGGAACTTCTTCACAAGCATAGCAAGCTCCTTTCCAATGTCTTCAGGATCATCAGAACTGCTATCAGACTCTTCTTCAGATGAGGAGACAGCTTTTTCCTTCAAGGCTCGAGTTCGCCCATAGTTGGGACCGTAGATGTCTCTTTTCTCAGAAAGCTGAAACTCGTGTGTGTTGAGCCTCTCAAGTATGTCAGACGGATCGAGTGTTTTGAAGTCAGGATGTTCTTGAATCATCAGGGCTAGGGTGTCAAACGAGCTGTCAAGTGATCTCAGGAGTGTCTTGACAACTTCATGCTTGGTGATCTCAGTGGCGTCGAGGGCTTGAAGCTCATTTGTGATGTCAGTGAGTCGATCAAACATGAGCTGAACATTCTCATTGTCATTTCTCTTGAAGCGGATGAAGAGGTTGCGAAGGACACTGATTCTCTGATCTCTCTGGGTTGAGACACCTTCGTTGACCTTGGAGAGCCAGTCCCAGACTAGCTTAGATGTTTCCAAAGCACACACACGGCCATACTGTCCTTTGGTCAGATGACCACAGATGATGTTCTTAGCAGTGGAGTTCAGTTGAATGAACTTCTTGACATCAGCAGCGGTGACACCTTCACCAGCCTTGGGAACGCCATTCTTGATGACATACCATAGGTTGACATCAATGGCTTCAAGATGCATGCGCATCTTATTCTTCCAGTAGGGATATTCAGTTCCATCGAAGACTGGGCACGCAGCGGAGACTTTGATTATCCCTGCAGTCGACATAGCTAAAACTCCAGGTGGTTAAACCGAATCACACAGAACAAGGGAGTACCTCGCTCTGATACCAATTGAAAGTGCTAGTGATCGACTAGAGGGGGGTGAATAGGCAATTTTTATGAAAGTCTTCAAAACATGGAAGTTTCAAAGACAAATGATAGAAATAGACCTATTACCATGCAGCGGAAGGTAGACTACACTAGGCAAACCATAGTCAAGTATTCAATGGAGTGAAAGCACAATGACTAATAGCAGCTAGGCAGTAAAGGTCAGGTAGGAAGATATTGTGAAGCCAAGCAGAACAAGCAGTCACTTAGTGAAGACAAAAGATAAAGCAATCATACAATGACTTCACAAGGACCAACAGTAAGTAAAGGGAAGGGAAGGATGAAACGAGTGACTCCTTGAAGACAATGATTTGTTGGACCAGTTCCAGTTGCTGTGACAACTGTACGTCTGGTGAGGGAGGCTGAGATTCAACTCAGAAGACCTCGTCTTCACCATATTCCCCTTGAGCTAAGGACACCCAGTCCTCGCCCAATCACTCTGGTAAGTCTTCAAGGTAGACTTCCAAACCTTCACAGACTTCGTTCACCGGCGATCCACAATGACTCTTGGTTGCTCAGAACGCGACGCCTAACCGGCTGGAGGATTCACAGTCCTCAAGTGTAATAAGTCTTTAGATCACATAGACAGGAAGACTTAAGTGATGCCTAACACTCTTTGGCTCTGGGTGTTTAGGGCTTTATCCTCGCAAGGAATTATCTCTCAAAGGCTTCGAGGTGGGTTGCTCTCAAACGACAAAAGCCGTGCACTAACTCTGAGTAGCCAACCGTTTATGGTTGTAGGGGGTGGGCTATTTATAGCCACTAGGCAACCCGACCTGATGTGTCCGAAATGACCCTTGGTCACTAAGGAACTGACACATGTTCCAACGGTCAGATTTCAAACACACACGGCAACTTTACTTGAGCTACAAGCAAAGCTGACTTATCCAACTCTGGACAAGATTTGCTCTCATAGTCTTCACTCGAAGACATACGATTTTGGTTAAGCATCACTTCAGTCATTCTGACTGGTTCACTTGGACCCCACTTAATAGTATAGTGGTTCCTACGACTCAACAAAGAAGAAAAAGAACGATGAAAGAACTAAGTCTTCGTGCTCCATAGTCTTTATGCGATGTCTTCTCTTGTCATAGTCTTCAATGTGAATGTCTTCACATACCACCTTTGACTTCAATGTCTTCTTACATTTTTAGGGGTCATCTATGGTAGGAAAACCGAATCAAGGAGGGACTTGTACCTGTGTTATCCTGCAATTCTCACAAACACATTAGTCCCTCAACTAGGTTTGTCGTCAATACTCCAAAACCAACTAGGGGTGGCACTAGATGCACTTACAGGGTCAAGTGAATACGTGTAAAGGGGAAGATTAACCTTTAGGTATGAGAAGTAGATGTCGCACGTGTCACTTGCCAAATGGACTCTTGACATGGTGATGCCCGCAGGATGCTCCGCATCAGTTTATATATGCCTTTGCCTGTACCTAGTGTTCCTTGGGAGGATATATCTATGGACTTTGTTTTAGGTTTACCTCGAACAAAGAAGGGGAGGGATAGCATATTTGTTGTCGTGGATAGGTTCTCAAAAATGGCACACTTTATACCATGTCATAAAAGCGATGATGCTGTTAATGTTGCTGATTTGTTCTTTCGTGAAATTATTCGCTTGCATGGTGTGCCAAATACTATTGTTTCAGATCGTGATACTAAATTTTTTAGCCACTTTTGGAGATGTTTATGGGCTAAGTTGGGGACTAAGCTGCTTTTTAGTACTACTTGTCACCCCCAAACTGATGGACAAACTGAAGTAGTCAATAGAACATTGTCTACTATGCTTAGGGCTGTTTTGAAGAATAACAAGAAAATGTGGGAAGAATGCTTGCCTCATATTGAATTTGCTTATAATCGTTCATTGCATTCTACTACTAAGATGTGCCCTTTTGAAATTGTGTATGGTTTGCTACCTCGTGCACCTATTGATTTGTTGCCTCTTCCATCTTCGGAGAAGGTTAATTTTGATGCTAAAGAACGTGCTGAATTGATTTAAAAATGCATGAGTTAACTAAGGAAAACATTTAGCGTATGAAGGCTAAATATAAACTGGCTGGAGATAAGGTTAGAAAACATGTTGTGTTTGCACCTGGAGATCTTGTTTGGTTACATTTGCATAAGGATAGATTTCCCAATTTGCGCAAATCAAAGCTAATGCCACGTGCTGATGGTCCTTTTAAGGTGTTAGAGAAAATAAATGATAATGCATATAAACTTGAGCTGCCTGCAGATTTTGGGGTTAGTCCCACTTTTAACATTGCAGATTTGAAGCCTTATTTGGGTGAGGACGATGAACTTTCGTCGAGGACGACTTCATTTCAAGAAGGGGAGGATGATGTTACACCCACAGCCCCTGCTGCTATACATACTGGACCAATTACTAGAGCTCGCGCACGCCAATTGAATTATCAGCTACTTTTGTTTCTTGGTAACGATTCTACTGTTCATGAGAATATGATGCTGCCTAAATTGGATACATTTGTTTTGCTTACAGATGAAGGGCCTAGCTTGGACAAGAAAGATGAACCTTGTAGCAAGATCAAGCATGGAGTTACAAGTGATGATTTCAAGACTTTGAAGCCACCATAAGGAGTGCATGAAGCCTTGGATGAAATATACAAGATACCACTTCATAAATTTCGTCCAGAGGCTATTTTAGGTGCTGCGTCGCCTTATTATTGGGCCAGGCCCATGTATTTTCGTCCAGAGACCGTATGTGTGGGGAAACAAGAGTTAGGGTTGGTTTCGGACCCCTCCTCCAAGGGCCACGAAATTCATACCCTCTTCCTCCATATATACAGCTCTTAGGGCGTCGTTTAGACTTTGGGTTTTGTTTAGATTAAAAGTTAGCCATAGCTGCAACTTCGCGTACTTCGTTTGTGTCCAACGACCAAACCAAGACGTCACAGAACCCCACCTTGATCAGTAAAGCTTTCATCTTATATTCGCAATATCCAGATTGCAATCTCAGTTTCTTGCTTGTTCTTCGTTTGCTCGCAGGAAACGGACCCTCATGGTCAGGTTGATCGTGCTCTGGTGTGGTCAATAACCCCTCGGAAGTTGGTTTAGCGATTGCTAAGGCGCGACGTCTCGCACGTTCGTAGTCGGATCGTCAAGGTCGACTCCCACAGAAACGATAGCCACCATCTCATCGAAACATCGGGACACCTTCGCCTCTATCAAAGCTAAGCACTTCTCCCATTGCAAGAAAAACCAATCTAGTTGGCCAAACCAAACCAACAGTTCCAAGAGAATGACAAAGATATCAAATCATGCATACAAGAATTCAGAGAAAATTCAAATAATATTCATAGATAAGCTGATCATAAATCCACAATTAATCGGATCTCGGCAAACACATCGTACAAAAGTATTACATCGAATAGATCTCCAAGAACATCGAGGAGAACATGGTATTGAGAATCAAAGAGAGAGAAGAAGCCATCTAGCTACTAGCTATGGACCCGTAGGTCTGTGGTAAGCTACTCACCCTTCATCTGAAGGGCAATAGAGTTGATGTAGAAGCCCTCTGTGATCGAATCCTGATGCGGAGCATCCCAAGGTCATCCCCATGGACCTACCATCGTCTCATCAAGTGCCTAGTGGACCCATAACTCGATCACATGCAAGAGCTCTTGAAACCGAGGTGACATCTCTCCTCTCACAATTCCACTTCAATGCACATGAAGCATGGCTACTACCTCATATGGACACTTTATGCATACTCAGGTACCACGGAGACGCTAAGGAGCAAGGACAAGAAGAAGAGGAAGGTGGACGAGAAGACGGAGAAGAAGGAGGGCTGAAGGAAAAGTCCCAACCACCGGACGACCGGCCGGGACCGGATGTCCGGCGCCTGAAGCATCAGCCGAGCCCCAGCGAGCGGACGTCCGGTCCAGACCGGACGACCGGTGCCCCTGCACCCGAAGCAAACGAGCGGACGTCCGGTCCAGACCGGACGACCGACGCCCCTGCGTCCGAGCCAACATCAGTGGAAGTCCGACGTTTCAGGACGTCCGGCACCCCCATCACAGAGCAGAACCAGCGGATGTCCGGAGGACACTGGACGACCGGCCGCTCCTGAGACACCAGACGACCGGTACCTGGCTGCGTCTAGATTCGGGCCCGAGGCCCATGTACCCCTACTTTCGCCCCCATTTGCACTTCGACAAAAATAGACCTCTCCCACCTCCTTTCTAGGGTTAGCAAAGGTTTACTCATATTTGTGAGAGGGCTTTGCTCATCCACTTGGTTACCTTCTCCTCGGAGATTCGAGCTTCCACCGTAGAAGATCCCCCAAGCGGATTCAAGACCTACTTTTGGAGAAGAACATCAAGACCTCCTCACGGAGAAGAACCGGCTACCCTTGTACCATCCTTATTTATCCGTGGATTCGTGTATCGTTCTATGCATTCGAGGATCTAGCCCATGTGTGACTTATTCGTGTCGGTTTAGTGATTCCTCTTGTGTCTGTTGTTGTGTTTTCTCCCCGTTCTTCCCCGTGTTCTTCGTGATTTTCCCAGGATTCGCTCCTTTCGTGGAAGATCGGGCGATTAGGGTCTCTACCCTACATCATCTTGGTATCTAGAGCAAGGTTGATCACGATTTCGGAGCCCCCTCTTCGCTTTCTAGCTTGATTTTGTTGTTTTTCGTCCTAATCCGAAAATCCCCACAAAAATAGCCCCCCCCAAAAAAAATCTTGTGATTTGTGAGTTTTGATTATGTTTTGTTGGTTTTGATCTGTGAATTTGTTGTGTTGCAAGTGGATCTAGCCTTCCCCACCATCTCCACCTCGAATTCTCATCAATTTTGACCCCAAAATCCCCAATTTCCGCCCAAAATCACGCCCCGGATCTCGCATCTCGTGTTGACCCCGACCCCCGAACGACCGATGCTTTTCGGACGTCCAGAGCCCATGGAACGACCGGACGTCCGACCTTTTCCGGACGATCGAAACCCCTAACCCGAGCCAAATTTACGGATTTCCAAGCCCGCCCGGACGTCCGGCCCTTGGACATCCGACCTTGTCCGGACGTCCGTAATCTGGACTTTCAGATTTCAGCTGAATTCTGTTTCAGCCATAACTAATTCATCCGGAGTCCGATTTTCGCGTTCTTTAGCTCGTTGAAAAGCTCTTGACATCCTCCTTCCCACAAAAATACAACCAGTGTCTTTGGACTCCAACAAATTTTGACATTTTTGGCATCTTTGCCTAGGGCTTCCACCACATCATCCGCTACACCACCATCGACTTTCGCAAACCTTTCCAATACCCCAGCCCACACCACCATTTACCCGCTACCTACTCCGACGCTACCTAGGGACGGTTTGACATCAAGATCACCACAACTTAGTTTTGCCAAGGACTACTACGAACGACTACACCCTTGTGGTATCATCTTGGTAGTGTGATATCATCATACTCGTTTCCATTTGGATTGATAACCCCATAGCCTTACTTTTGCGTAGCTTACCCATCGAGACTAGCATTTGAGTATTGCCGGCAACATGACTTGTGAACATTAGTGATCATACATCCCATAGTATACATACTATCATCGTGTTGCATATCTTGGAATCATCTCTTGTGTCACAAAGTTGTCATTGCATACATAATTGCTATCTTGGTCCGTAAAGCATCACATGAGAAAAGAGCTCAAACATCAAAGAGCCAAGCAAGCTTTTAAGCAAAGAGAAAAGATATGCAAAGAGCTTATAAGCAAGAACCATCGCATCATACAAAATTAAGATTGTCATACTTGGATCATATCTCCGGAACATCATACTTGGGATAGAAGTAGTTGCATTTTTGCTTAGTAGGTTGTGCACAAGTTCGTATCCGCCTATTGTGCAATCGTGCTAGCGTCTCTCTAGTGTTGTGCAACAAGAGCATTTTCGTGGTTTCCACATTTTGGCTCACCCTTGGTTGCACAACCCCATTTATCTTACCGTGTGTTGTGTTTCCGGGTACCACATCTTGCTATTGGTCTACTTGTTGCATTTACAAGTCATGGATCTTCTCCAACATTATTGAATCTTGCTTACATTCACTTTAAAAATTGCGCCACCATCCTAACCAAGCTCCACCATAAGCTTCTACTTGTGTAGGTGTGAGAAACAGACGAGAATTCGTACCAATTGGGCTATTTCCTTGTCCTACATTGGAGTGATCATCGATTCACTTTCAACTTCGGTCAAGGTACATTTGGTATTCGTTCTTCTCTTTCTACCACTCACATTTGTCTTGGAATGATGGATAGGCCAAGTACTTCTACCAACCCACTCTTCATGGAGCAAGACGGCGACATGAACTCCTTCGTCACCAAGATTCACCTCTTTGGTGCACAACGTGCTTTGCATCAAGAGCAACATGCTATGAGTGAACGCATCGACAACCTTGCCACCGACTTGTGACTTTCCGAGCAACGCACAAGGGACTACTTCGACCACAAGCTCGATGATCACAAGCAAGAGAATGACGCAAGGATGGATGAGATTCATGCTTTGTTGCTCAACCGCTCTTCTTCCACTTCAAGAAGGAGCCGTTCAAGTCGCCACTCCGACTTCACCCTCTCCGGCTCAAGTACACCGACATCGAACACTCTTCATCGAGCCGCGTGCACCGACCGTCAAGCAAACCTCAATCCACTTCGAGACACCGACTCTCAAGAGCGCCGACAATGTCAAACTCAAGAGGCCTTTGCTCTAGCTCGAGAACGGCAACAACAACGCCAACATGAAGAGGAAGAACGTGCACGTCTCCACCAACTTGCACAAGATGCCGAGACACAACGTCAAGAACAACAACTCCGTGACGCTCAAGCTCTTGCGGCGCAACAAGCTCTACGCGATTCGAGTTGATCCGTTGCCGATCGAGGCTGACAAGCCCGTTAACAAGAGGAAGCACTTCGCAAAAGAAATTCAAGAACGACGATTTCAAGCTCGCATGCATCGTCTAGTTCCTCCTCGAGCTCGACAAGCTCCTCCACAAGCTCGCCAAGACCATCAAGTTCATCAAGAGCATGAAGACAATGGGAATCCTCCGCGACAAGAGCAACACGAGGTTGACAACCCTCCGTGTCAAGAGCACCACGAGTTGAACAATCATCTACAACATGGGCGTCATCATCCCCGACCCCAACACAATGAAGAGAAACGCTACGGCAAGCTCAAGTTCACCATGCCCAAGTTCAACGGAAGCAACGATCCCGAAGAATACCTTTCATGGGCATTGAAAGTTGACAAGATCTTCCGTTTGCACAATTATGAAGAAGAGAAGAAGATCGTGATGGCATCCCTTGAGTTTGCAGACTATGTCCTCATTTGGTGGGAACAAATCATAGAGCGCCGCGAGGAAAGAGGTGAACTACCCATCACTACTTGGGCACAGATGAAGGATGTCATGATAGCACGCTTCGTGCCTACCTACTACAACCGCGACCTCTTCAAGAAACTCCAACAACTCAAGCAAGGAACCAAGAGCGTTGAAGAATACTACAAGGAGATGGAGATTGCAATGATACGAGCCAATGTGATGGAAGATGATGAGCAAACAATGGCATGTTTCTTGAATTGACTCAATCATCCTATCAAGAAGATCGCCGACTTCCAACCATACTCAAATCTCATTGAGCTAGTGCACCAAGCTACCAAAGCGGAACGCCAAGTGCAAGATGATTTCAAGTATGCCAAGTTCTCATCCAAGTCCTACGGCTTCTCCAATAACCAAGCTTCAACGACTCCACCACCGACTACAAGACCCTCTACTTCCAACATCGACAAGTCGACTTCCAAGAAAGCTTCGCCAACTACAAGCAATCCTAATACGAACAACTTCAAGCCGAGAGCTTCATCATCATCAACCCCTACCGATGAGACCGTCAAGACGAGTTCCTTCAAGTGTTTCACTTGCGGCGGCCGAGGCCACAAGTCCTATGAGTGCACCAACAAGCGCACCATGATCTTCAACGACGATGGCACTTATGCTTCCATGAGCGAAGGAGAAATGGAAGCCCTTGAGCAAGTCGCCATGCACCGCCAAGTGAAAAATGAAGAAGAACAAGTCTTTTGTGATGAAGACTCAAGTCCCGCACTTGTTGTCTCCAAAGTCTTGACTCTCCAACATCACCAAGAAGAACACCAACGATGCCACATATTCCACAACAAGGTCGGCATCAATGGGCGATCCGTCAAGGTCATCATCGATGGAGGGAGTTGTCACAATCTCACAAGTGAAGAACTTTGCTCCAAGCTCCAATTGCCCAATACGAAGCACCCACATCCATACAAAGTGCAATGGCTTAGTGACTCCGGCACTATCCAAGTCGAGCACCGAGTACAAGTCTCCTTCAAAATCGGCGCCTACGAAGACACCTTGGAGTGCGACATCATCCCAATGACCGTTTGTCATCTTCTCCTTGGACGAACATGGCAATTAAATAGAGGAGTCGTCCACAATGGGTGCACAAACCACTATAGCTTCAAGATGCAAGGAAAGGAGTTTGTGTTACGACCTATGTCTCCAAGCCAAGTGATCGCCGATAAGCATGCCACCCATCATGGAGAGAATGGTGAGAAAGTGAGCCACCAAAAAGAGAGTGAGCGCCACAAGCCCAAATTGAGTGCCTCCACGATGAGCGAAAACAAGAACCTAGTTCTATTTGCCACCAAACGTGAGATGAGAGAAGTGTGTGAGAACCCATCTAGTGTCCTACACTACGTCCTCGTGTGCAAGGACAATGCACCACAAACTAACACTTCTCACACTATTCCTCTAGTGTTGTCTTCTCTTTTGCAGGAATTTCAAGATGTTTTCCCTGATGAGCTACCTCCGGGACTGCCTCCACTACGAGGCATTGAGCACTGCATCGACCTCATCCTCGGAGCACCGCTTCCGAACAAAGCTCCCTACCGCGTCAACCCCGAAGAAACCAAAGAAATTCAAAGGCAAGTAAAGCATCTCATAGACCATGGATGTGTGCGTGAAAGTTTGAGCCCTTGTGCCGTTCCGGTCATTCTTGTGCTAAAACGTGACGGTAGTTCTCGCATGTGCTCCGATTGTAGACCTATCAATGCTATCACCGTTCATTATAGGTATCCCATTCCACGCCTAGATGATATGCTAGATGAGCTTAGTGGTGCCACTATATTTTCCAAAATTGATCTTAAGAGTGGTTACTATCAAATCCGCATACAAGAGGGTGATGAATGGAAAACCGCCTTCAAAACCAAGTTTGGTTTGTATGAGTGGTTAGTCATGCCTATGGCTCTCTCGGAAGCACCGGGCACTTTTATGCGCCTTATGAATCATGTCTTTCGCCCTTACATTGGTATATTTGTTGTGGTTTACTTCAATGACATTCTTGTGTTTAGCAAATCTATCAAAGAGGATGTCACCCATGTCCGCACCATTTTGCAAACTCTTAGAAAAGAGTGCCTCTATGCTAATATGGAGAAATGCCTTTTTGGTGTTGATAAGCTCCTTTTCTTGGATTTTGTTGTTTCTTCTAAGGGTGTTCATGTAGATGAGTCCAAGATCAATGCTATTAAGACTTGGCCGCAACCAACCAACTTGCATCAAGTGCATAGTTTCCTTGGTCTTGCGGGTTTCTATCGTCGCTTTGTGAAGGATTTTAGCACCATTGTTTTGCCTTTGCATGCTTTGAGCAAGAAGAATGCGCCGTTTGTTTGGGGACCATCCCAAGATACCACATTCAATGAGCTTAAGAATTTGCTTACTCATGCTCTCGTGCTTGCTTTACCCAACTTCGACAAGCCTTTTGAGATTCATTGCGATGCTAGTGGTAATGGCATAGGAGGTGTGTTAATGCAAGAGAAGCGCCCCATAGCTTACTTTAGTGAGAAACTTTCCGGAGCGCAACTCAATTATCTCATCTATGAAAAAGAGCTATATGCTTTAGTCCGAGCTTCTGGCATAAGGTACCGAGTCTTCCCTAGCAAAGTCTTTAAGGGGGGAAGCTTATGAGGTACGGTACCCCTTTTTCCTCAAGAAGATATCCACCGAAGGCTTCGAGCATAAGCCATCCAGTCTTCCTCAGCACGATATCCCGATGGGTTCCAACGCAAGCTGCCCAATCTTCTTCAGTATGACACTAGTACAAGACATTAAATTATGAATTATCAGCATATGGCAGTGTTTCCAAATGGCAGATCTGCGACAATTTGGTCTGAAACAAAAATCAGTCAGAACAAAGGTATGCCTCGAGAATCAGATATTAGTTCATTCAGTATGCTGCCAAGTCCATGCAAGTCTCCCGCACAAGGAAGAATTCACGGTACACATCTGACAACCTCACCGGTTATTCAAGAAACAAAAACGAGTGGGTGATGCCATAATCAACAAGTCTTGAAGGAAAGACAACATTGAGACAATAATCTTGGCAGTGATTATGAAGATCAGTCCCGCACATCCAACAATGTGATGTTATTAACCCTGTCACTGTCCGGCATAATCGACAACAGTATTGAGATCTGTATGACCACACGTGAGCCGGATAAATATACCGAGGCTCAAAACATGAACTAGACCAAGGTATGATTGCCAGATATTGTATGTAATAGTATTCAGGGCCACGAAAATAATCAAGGATATATATAAGGCCCCGCTCTTTCAGTTGAGGATCCAGTTGAAGAAAGTAATAATGAAAGAGCAAGACCAACCATACATGTATGCTGGTTATTATGAGAAAAATGTGGATGCCCAAGACCGTCTTATTCCATGGCAAACCCAAGCAAAGATCCACCTAAGAGGTATACTCCATTGTGGTAAGGACCTCGTAGCGAGGCAACCAGCTCAGTCCATGGTATGCTTAGAACTGTCAGCATTGAATACCCGAGTCTGTCCAGTCAGACTCATGGACAACTCAATATATTGAACTCAACACCCATGATGGAGCATCGCACAGACTGTCATTCCTAGGGAGATACTGACAAAAATGAAGAATCAGTGTGAAAACATATACTTTGAGGACTGTTATCTCTCGCATAGGGAAAGCAATTAAAAGAATAACCTGTGTGGATGGGATTCTTTGCCAAGATCACCGCCAGTCAAGTCTGCAAATCTTATCATCAGGAGATGGTGCATTTTTCTATCAGTCACGACAAGCGACAGTCAATACTTTTGTACAACTTGGATACTCAAGACTGTGAAGCCAGTCAAGATAAGTGAGGAACCCCTACAAAATGTCAGCATCCGTTAGCAAAACAGATATGATCCACATCATTGTTTTGGACCCAGAAGACATGCTTATATTCGAGGAATCCGATGCCTGGATAAAAGGGATTCTTTGTTCCACGGGAAGGTATGTTCCCCAACTTCGTGGAATATTCTCGGTACTCGATACGAGAATAGCATTGCCAGCAAGGATCAATATCGAGAAGGATAAGTATGTCCGTAAAAATAATATTTTGGATGCCAGCTCAGCCAACAGATATGAAAAGAAAATTTGAGTCAGTATAAACAGGAACATATGAGGTACGTCTTGTCAGAATGTCAGATCCAGCGAAGCAAACCACCCCAGATCAAGATAGTCAGTTAGATCCAATTCAGTGGAAATATTATATGAGAATAAATAAAAGAAACCTAAGTTGGAAACGGTTTCTTCAAGTCAGAAAGATTATTTAACCCTGAGCAACCAAATCTCGAGGACGAGATTTCTTTAAGGGGGGAAGGTTTGTAACAGCCTGGATTTTTGCCCTTTTCTTTTTCCTTTGATTTTCTTAGATTTCCTGTTTTGTTTTGCTTTCCCGTGGCTGTGTGGTTCTGAAACTTGGGAAGATCATGTCTTCCTAGGTTTTATAGTGGCTTGTAACCCTCACCATCATCCCTAGATCATGTCATTTCCATGCTTGACCTAACCCAAAATTCTTTTGTTGGGAATATTCCTTTTCTGATAAAGGAATAACCCTTTAAAACCCTAGGTTATGAAGCAACCTATATTTCTGTCACTCCTAAAATTCCCAAATAATTCTCATAAATTATTTGGGTACTATCTTCCTCAAATATGGCAAAATATTTTATTGCCATGTTCAAAAATAATTCTCCAGTAATTATTTTCATATTATGTCCTAAATGTCACTTTGCAAAGGGAGTGCTATTTATATTTGCTTGATTGACCCCAAACTTCTTGGACAGCTTTTCCTGTCCATATCATTGCCTCATGCTAAAATTCAACTGAATTTTCCTAGTAAATATTCGTGAGCAATTTTTCGAAGTTCTTGTCTAAGGGAAGTGATTGTGAAGGAAGTACAAGCTAGGCATATCCAAATGAGTTGAAATTTTGCAAGCTCCTTAATATGATCAAATAATGACTCTCCACCAAATAAGAGCTCATGTAACTCATCTATGTGAGCCCAGCCACAAATCTTAGTTTATGGTCAGATTTTCAGTTTGTGAAGCAACTATATTTTATATTGCTTCAATTGAGCTGAAAATTTACCATGACATGCTTCTACCTATATCAACTCCTTCCACCAAGTTTTACCTCAATTGGTTAATCCAATTACCTTGTGTAATTTTTTCCAAGTTTCTGTCTAGAATAAAGCTTTGTGAAGCCAGTGCCACTTTGGTATTTCCAAATGGCATGAAACTTTTACAGAAGCTTCATGTCATCATATAACCCCTCCATGCCAAATTTCAGCTCACAGAAATCAAGTATGTGAGTGTATCATCCAAATCCCTAATTCTAGCCAGTATTGCACTTTCTACTATAACCCTCATCTAAACTCCTCTTCGTCTGATTTTTGGTGATCAGTATCACCTTAGTGTCTGATCATCAGCAGACAAACTAGTTACCATGTTACCTAGCTAGTTTAACCACAACAAGTTACAGACACCTTCTTATTGATTTACTTTTGGAGCTAAGTGCAAATCTCTTCTTTGCCCCTGGACCAACTTATTTCTTAAGTTGGACTAAGGGCACCAAGGTCCATCTACTGGACATGGTCGGCCACACCAAAGAGCACCGCTTGCGCTAGTGCATGTGGTGATCACGCTTGCGTCATGGCTGCAGGCGTGCTCTAGCTTGTTCCGGCCACTATGCTCGTCTCCTCCCTCCTCGTCTCGACCTCCATTCATGTCTAGTAGCTCCCCCGTGATGCCCTGCGTCGCCCTGCATTTCTGCCTCATCGTGTTCGACTTAAATGAGCCGCAAATGCCATGCGCGTGCCACAAACCGGCTCTCTCCTCCATTGTTTGCAAGTTGGATCTCGCCCGTGAGCTCAAGAAGCCTCCTCGCGGCTATATAAGGAGTGCCCAAGGTCCATCGCTCCTCATTGCTCCCTCCCTCGCCTCATTTGCCCTCTGGAATCGCCCCATCTTGCCGGAGTTCGCCTCTATCCACCATGGCCACCTCGTCCTCGGCATGATTCTGGCCAAACCAAGCCTCCCCTCACCATTCTGAGACGTCCACCGAGTTCCTC
This sequence comes from Triticum dicoccoides, assembly GCF_002162155.2. Taxonomy (NCBI): domain Eukaryota; kingdom Viridiplantae; phylum Streptophyta; class Magnoliopsida; order Poales; family Poaceae; genus Triticum; species Triticum dicoccoides. The sequence continues at coordinate 340,762,548 of NC_041384.1, forward strand.
TCATTCCACCCAGCAGCACCACCCCCTCGCCCCTCGCCGGAGCGCCTTGCTTCACCGAGCACCTCCACCGCCCGAGCTCTCTGTAGCCTCCTCCGTCGTCACGGCCTCCCGTACTCTCCACTTCTCCCCGGCGCTCGTTCTACCTCTGAACGGGACCGCCTCGTCTCCACGAACCCGTAGGTGGCCTCAGCTCGACCAGAGGTGGCCAGAGTTGGCCGGGCCCTTCGCCGGAATCCACCACCCGCCGTCCTCTGCCTCCCCTCGGTCCTCCTCCGCCCCGCGTCCTCCTCTCCTCCCCGGTTCCGGCCGACCACCTAGACGGACGCACCACGCCGGGCCGCGCCCGCCGGTGCCCGCGCCCTGGCCGGAGCTGGCCTGGACCGGCCGCCCCTTGGCCGCTTCCCTCCCCTGCCTCTGCTCTGTCTCACGGGAGAACAGGCGGGCGGGAGGAAGGAGACGACCGAGCCTGGCCCCTCCCCCTGCGCCTGGACCCCACCTGTAAGCCTCTCCTCCCCCTGGTCCACGTGTTTAAGTGGAGACGTATTCCTAGAAATATGTTTTCTTCTCTAGAAAGCGTACTTTCATTCTACTTCAACCAAGTATACGTTTGCTCAGTCTGAAAACGTATTTCTCCTTATGTGCTTTGTGTTTTTCCTCCCAGGGACCCGTTGGTGATAAATTTTTCACAGATTGGTCCCTGATCTTCTACACCTCATAACTCCGCAACCGTAACTCCGATCGAGGTGAAACCATCGCTCACTTCTTCGTCTCGTCGAGCTCTATCTTTTGGTAACATTTTCACCAGGTGGTTTCACAGTGAAAATGATCATTTTGCCCTTGCCTCTAATCAGCCCCCTCCGAGAAAGAACCGTCCGATGGTTTGTTTCGCGGCTTCACCGCACTTCTTCCTGGAGTCTCCGTCACCCTAGGCAAGCCACAATACCCACTTGCATGATAGTCATGCAGTAGCCATGGTTTTCAAATTGAATATTTATTAAATGTTTGCTTGTTTAAAGCATGGTTATAGTTGTTTCGATAATGCTTATGGAGTCATGCTTACTTTCTTGCTATGTTGTTATGCACCTGGTTGTCATGCCCTACTAGTTGCTAGTATTCCTTTCATATGATTATGCTTGCTAGTAGTACATGTTGATGTTGGTAATGGTCTTCGGTGCATGACTGTCGTCTATCCTGAGTACCGTTGTTATGCATGTTCCATTGCATCCAGTGGGTTAAATGCTTGCAGGATGGCATTGTTGATATGTTCTGCATGATATTTACTGTTGATGCTAGTGGTCATGTTATGCTATGAGTAGTGTTGTACTGGTAATATTCATGATCTTCATTCTGCCATGCTCAGTTGGAGATGATTCATTGTTGATATGGTGGATAGTTATGTTGTACCCTCATGACTATGTTGATATCATGCTCATGCATTGTAATTGCATCATGTTATTTTATCATGGCTCAGCATATTGCATTCAAGTTTAACCGGATTAAATTGAACTTGAACACATGTTGGCTGAGTCATGGTGCCACCATATCAAACTGACCAGTGCAACCACGCTTACCTTTATGGGAAGGTCCTAACTAGGTCTATTGTCGTGCCTCTCGCCGGTGCCTCCAACGAGGGAAGGTTATGGGCGTGCGGTACCCTGGCCCAGTAAGCAGACATAACCTTGTGTACCCGTTGTTGTTGTTATGGATCTGGTCCCCGTGAGGGAAGTTTTGGCCGCGACGGTGGTCGTTGTGTCTTTGGTAGACACGGGGCCACCTAGGACTGGCCCAGTGGGGAGTGAGTCGGAGTGGCCAGGAGAGTGTCATGGTAGTAGGTCGGTTTTGTCGGAACGCTGTTGGTCCACCCGAATGGGAGTGCAAGGCCATGGGTTCCGTAGTGTGGGTACAGTGTGCTAACATCTGTAGAGTGTATATTAAATCTATCGATAGCCGAGTCCGCGGATAAGGGCCCAGTTCGTAGTCGGTCGCACTATGAGTCAACAGTAACAATAATAATAATAATAATAATAATAATAATAATAATAATAATAATAATAATAATAATAATAATGATGAGGAGGAGATAAGTTGGTTGTGATCGTCGGAAGGATCACTGTTTGAGATAAGTTGGTTGTGATCGCCAGAAGGATCACTGTTTGAGGCCAGGTATTGGTCATGGTTGTGATCGCCGGAAGGATCACAGTTTGAGACCAAGTGTTGGTCGTGGTTGGGATCGCCAGAATGATCACCGTGGTATCAAGGATACCGAGTTGTTGGATATTCGTGATGTTGTGCGAGAATTGTGGGTAAAGATCAAGCTCCTTGTGGTCATTTGATGATTACTATGGTATTGTTTATACCAAGCTTGATTTGATCCAGAGATGATCGTGTAATGTCCGAAGTTGGTAAGTGGTGCATGTGATGGTTACGAGGTAACCCGAGCAGAATAAATTGTGCATGTAGTGTAATCATGTTGCATGCTAGTATCCTCAGATTTATATGTTCATGCCATGATCATATTGTTCTAGCGATATTATGTTCATGTTGTTCATGCCATGTTATCCTGATGATCTCATGATAATTCCTGCTTAACCTGTAATTGCCATGTTGTTGTTTGTCTTGAATTCTTCTGGTTATTGTGAGCTTGCAAGTACATTCAATGTACTGACCTGGTGTGTCATGCCAGTTTGCAGGCCGTGCCTGGATTTCTTGCTTGTTGGTGTCGTTCCTGTGTGCGCGAGCTAGGATAAATGTTCCAGCCAGAGTCCCTGTGGATTGGAGTCCGTCATCACCATTCATTGTTCCGCTGCTAGTAGTTGTTCCACTGCTTCGAGTTGTTATGCTGCTTGTATAGAGCAACCTTGGTTGGCGTAGTGTCGCCATTCCGATGTTATTCATTGTAATATCGGAACCCTTGTATTCATATTCGTGTTTAATAGAGAGTTGGTTTCTTCTATACTAAGCAGTGTCGTATTCCAGAAGACTTCACCTCGATCTCTGGGCTAGAATACGGGGCGTTCCGGTTTTCTCTGATCCGGGGTGCGACACTACTGAAGCACCGGAGCACGGCGTGGAATGGACACAGAGGTTGGGGTTGCCGGCGGCGAGGCATTGCTGCACTCTGACATCATCGACGACGTCATGATTCCATAGCCGGAGCCAGAGGTCCACACCGACTCCGATGACGACTCGAGCGACGACTGTGACGACGACAGAGAACTAATTAGTCATGTATACCCATTTATGTGTCAAATACATCCCAGGGTTTCTCTGTTTACTCCTGCGTCCTGCATCCCCCTTTTTGGAATAGAAATCATATGGTTATGTTCTCCTAATCCATGAAATTTGAGTATGTTTTGTTAGAGCCGTGTAGTGTATTGATTGTTTGAATGATACAAGTAATAAGTGATTAGTTGTTTCATCTACGCAAATGATTTCTGCTAATAATCCGACTAGGGTTAGTGTTCATGCTAATAATTCCTAGCCAGGTCTTGACAATTGATTTTGAATGACCTACATATATGTTTGTGCCATTATTTTCTTCAAGCTTGGTCTGTACATAGATGATTGTGCTTAAAAATCGAACCATATTCTCTAGATATGTCTAAAAAATAGCCATAAATTCCTAATCCTACTTTACGGCGTGTAAACATTGATTTGATGCCAAATTTTGGCAGCTGCCAAATATTCGCTAGAGATTAGTTTGTATTCCAAATTTGATGCCACATATTTTATACTATATGTATAGGTGCTATCTGACGATGTCGACAGCGAGGATGAAGATGGCCAGAGGAGGTACAAGAGGCAAATCCTCAGGGAGCTTTATGCGGGAATGCATAACAGGCGTATTAGGACCTAGGACGGCGCCTTTCGATGCCCATTTTGCAACCAAAAGCTTCATCACACGTATCAAAGTGTTCTAGCGCATGTAAGAGGACTAGCCGTTGGCTCCTTCAAGTAGAAGTATTCTTGCAGGGTGGCGCACGCCCCGTACGCCGTGTACCTCGAGAAGCTTCAGGATTGTGCCGGCAGATGAGATGAGATGTGAGATCTAACTATGTCTGGCTATGTAGTGTCTTAATTATAAATGCGCTTGAGTATGCTTAATGACGGTTGAACCATGTACTTATGGTTGAACTATGCTTGTGTACGCTTATTATCTATGTCTGAGTATGTTTGATCTATGTTTACTTATGTGTAAATGTGGGATATGGATGCAATCAGTTCGGTTGATGGAATCTACCTCCGTCCTGATTTATTGGTCCCCTTTGTAATTTGTGTTAAATTTTTACCAAAGATTTAACTGAGAAAATGTTAGTGCAGGCCAGCAAAAATTATATGGTTGGATGCATATTTCAACATTGTGTTCAATGGTATAATTTTTTGTGACATGCAGAAACATTTGTTAGTTAAATCTTTGGTCAAAATTTCGCACAAATTACAAAGGGTACTGATACGTCTCCAACGTATCTACTTTTTCTCATGCTTTTCCTCTTGTTTTGGACTCTAATTTGCATGATTTGAATGAAACTAACCCCGAACTGACGCTGTTTTCAGCAGAACTACCATGGTGTTGTTTTGTGCAGAAATAAAAGTTCTCGGAATGGAACGAAACTTTGCGAGGAATTTTTATATAATATATAAGAATTTATGGAGCCAAGACCTACCGGAGAGGGGCCCCTGGGTCGGCGCAATCCACCGAGGCGCGCCCCCCTCTCCTAGCGCACAGGTGGGTTGTACCCACCTGCTGGCCCTGCAGACCTCAACCCTGATACTATAAATTCCTATTTTCGGAGAGAAATCAGGAAGAAAGAATTATCACGATCCACGAGACGGAGCCGCCGCCAAGCCCTGTTCTTCCTCGGGAGGGCAGATCTGGAGTCCGTTTCGGGCTCCGGAGAGGGGGTCTTCGTTCTTCGTCATCACCAACCCTTCTTTGTCACCAATTCCATGATGCTCCCCACCTGGAGCGAGTAATTTCTTCGTACGCTCGCTGGTCGGTGAGGATTTGGATGAGCTTCATCATGTAATCGAGTTAGTTTTGTTAGGGCCTGATCCCTAGTATCCACTATGTTCTTAGATTGATGTTGCTATGACTTTGCTAAGCTTAATGCTTGTCACTTTGGGCCCGAGTGCCATGATTTCAGATCTGAACCGTTTATGTTATCATCATTATATCCATGTTCTAGATCCGATCTTCCAAGTTATAGTCACCTACTACCTGTTATGATCCGGCAACCCCGGAGTGACAACAACCGGGCCCGCTCCCGATGATGACCGTAGTTTGAGGAGTTCATGTTTTCACTATGTGTTAATGCTTTGTTCCAGTTCTCTATTAAAAGAAGGCCTTAATATCCCTTAGTTTCCAATATGGACCCTGCTGCCACGGGAGGGTAGGACAAAATATGGCATGCAAGTTCTTTTAATAAAGCACGTATGACTATTTATGGAATACATGCCTACATTGTATCGATGAAGTGGAGCTAGTGTCGTATCGCCCAAGGTTATAACTGTCACATGATGAATATCATCCAACAAGTCACCGATCCAATGCCTACGAAATTTTCATTATTGTTTCTGCTAAGTTACTGCTGCTATCATCACTGTTACACTTGCTACAAAATTACTGCTATCACTATTACTGTTACTATTGTTGCTGTCACTACTATCAAAACTATCAAACTACTTTGCTACTGATCACTTTGTTGTAGATAATTAATCTCCAGGTGTAGTTGAATTGACAACTCAACTACTAATACCTTTAGATATTCTTTGGCTCCCCTTGTGTCGAATCTATAAATTTGGGTTGAATACTCTACCCTCCAAAACTGTTGCGATCCCCTATACTTGTGGGTTATCAAGACCTTTTTCTGGCGCCGTTGCCGGGGAGCATAGCTATATTCGTTGAGTCACTTGGGATTATTATCATATTATCACTATGAAGAATGTGAAGGATCCAAAGACTAAGGTATTTCCCTCAAGGACAAGGGGAGGTAAAGAACTTCCATCTAGTTCTGCTTTAGATTCACCTTTTGTTATGAGTAAACTTGCAACACCACCACATGCTATTAATTCTAATATGTCACAAGTTATTGATGATGCTACTTCTACTATGAATGATGCTTATGATGATGCTAGTACCTTGCTTGATAATGATGTTGTGCCACTTGGTGAATTTCTTGATAAACAAATTGCTAGAGTTATACAACATGATGTTGTTGAATCTGATGATGAGCTTGAAACTGAATCTCCTAAAACACCTGCTAGAACTAGCCTTCCTAGATATGAATTGCCTAAGGTACCGGAAGGTTATGTTTTGAGTGAAGAAACAACCAGAGAAATTCTTGCTTGCAATGATAGAGATGATCTATAGAAATTACTACACAAGTATAAAGAAAAATCACTGAATGCTAGAATGAAATATGATCCTAAGTTTGCTACTTCACCTATCTTTATTGATGATAAGGATTATGAATTCTCTGTCGACCCAGAGCTAATTACTCTGGTTGAATCTGATCCTTTCCATGGTTATGAAACTAAAACTGTTGTGGCACATCTTACTAAGTTGAATGACATAGCCACCCTTTTTACTCATGATGGGAAAACTTGATATTACTTTATTATCAGATTATTTCCTTTCTCATTAAAGGGTGATGCTAAAGCTTGGTACATCACTCTTGCTCCTGGTTGTGTGCGTAGTCCCCAGGATATGATTTATTACTTCTCTGAAAAATATTTTCTTGCTCATATGAAACAAGCTGCCTTATAGGAAATATTTAATTTTGTGCAAACTAAAGAAGAGAATCTCCTACAATCTTGGGGGAGGCTTTGCTAGTTACTTAATTCTTTGCCTGATCATCCTCTTAAGAAAAATGAAATACTTGATATCTTCTATAATGGAATACCCGATGCTTCTAGGGACTTCCTAGATAGTTGTGCTGGTTGTGTTTTCAGGGAACAAACTGTTGGACAAGCTGAAGAATTGCTGAATAACATATTGAAAAATTATGATGATTGGACTATTCCCGAACCATCGCTTAAACCCACTCCGAAGAAGAGGGGTATATTATATCTCAGTCCTGAAGATATGGAAGAGGCAAATAAATCTATGAAGGAAAAAGGTATTAAAGCTGAGGATGTTAAAATTTTACCTCCTACTGAAGAAATACATGGGCTTAATACACCACCAATGCCTAAGGTGGTAGAGGTAAATTCTCTTATGAAGTTCAATGATAATGATAATCCTCAGAATATGCATCCTAGTCAATGCCTTTATGAGTTTGAAAACTACATTAGGAAACAAGATCACTTCAATGAAATGTTATGAAACAATTGAAATATAATTCTGATATGATTGCTCGCTTGAGTGACTTGTTATTTAGAATATCAAATGATGTTAGAGGTGTTGGAAAACATGCTTCTATGGTTCAAACTCAGTTAGAACAAGTTGCTAAATCTCAAAGAGAATTACTTGATGAAATGAATCATAATATGCATGACTTTGTTGTTAGAGTTGCAACTAGAGGAGGTAAAATGACTCAGGAACCACTTTATCCTGAGGGACACCCTAAAAGAATTGAACAAGATTCACAAAGAGCTAACACTAGTGCACCTAGTCCTTCTAGGAAGAAAAAGAAAAAGAAAAATGATAGAACTTTGCACACTCCTAGTGAACCTGAAATAGAGACACATCCTGATAATGATAATGAAATTTCTATCTCAGATGCTGAAATTGAATCTGGTAATGAACACTCACCTAGTGATAATGAAAAAGACAATGTTGACGTTCATAAAGACACTCAACCAACCAATGATAAAGAACCAGATAATGATGTTGAGATAGAACCACGTGTTGATCTTGATAACCCACAAGCTAAAAATAAAAGATATAACAAAAGAGACTTTGTTGCTAGCAAACACAGTAAAGAAAGATAACCGTGGGTTCAAAAACATGTGCCTTTTCCACCCAAGTCAACTAAAAAGAATGATGATGAAGAATTTGAAAGCTTTGCTGAAATGCTGAGGCCAGTCTTTTTGTGTACTCGCTTGACTGATATCTTGAAAATGCCTCCTTATGCAAAATATATGAAAGACATCATCACAAATAAAAGAAAAATACTGGAAGCTGAAATCTCCACTATGCTTGACAATTACACTTCCAAAGATGGAGTACCTAAAAAACTTGGAGATCCGGGAATACCAACTATACCTTGCTCTATCAAAAAGAATTATGTGAAAACTGCTTTGTGTGATTTAGGAGCTGGTGCTAGTGTTATGCCTTTCTCTTTATATAAAAGACTTGACTTGAATAAACTCACACCTACTGAAATATCTTTGCAAATGGCTGACAAATCAACTACCATATCTATCGGTATCTGTGAGGATGTGCCCGTTGTTGTTGCTAATGTTACTATTTTGTCTGACTTTGTTATACTTGATATGCCCGAGGATGGCAACATGTCGATTATCCTTGGTAGAATACTGCAGGGGCTGTTATTGATTGCAATAAAAGCAAGGTCACCTTTCATATTAATGGTAATGAGCATATGGTGCACTTTCTGAAGAAACAATTGCAAGTGAATGGTATTAATGTTATTGAAAACTCTCCGACAATCACTATTGGAAGTTTTCAAATACCTCTACCTACTGTCAAAAGGAAATATGAAACACTTATTGTTGGGGAAATGCATATCCCCATTGAGGTAACTTAGTGATTTATGAAAGTTCTTCGGTTTCATGCTAATCGGAAGTGGTTGTTAATAAGACTTGATCAACCTTATTAATGGATCATTTTTGAACGTATGAAGTTGATGAATTTAGTAAGCACTACTTTATGTCTACTTTTTATTCTCTGTTTTTATTAGTTAAATAAAATAAAATGCCATGTTTTGTCTGTTTTCTGAATTTCCCGTGCAATAAAATATGACCCAAAAATAAAGTTCTCAGAATGCCCTGAAAATTTAATACGATTTTTTCTGAATATTTGAGAATTTTTGGTGCAATAAACATCAGAGGGGGGTGCACCAGGTGGGTACAATCCACCTGGGCGCGCCAGCATCCCCAGGCGCGCCCTGGTGGGTTGTGGTCCCCACATGGGCCCCCTCACTTACCTCTTCATCCCACATCATCACTTACCTCCACAAAAAAATCCCCATTGCTCTCTCTCCTATGTTCTTGAGCTCAAACCCGCGGATTTCGATCTCTTTGCTCGAAGCTCCATTTACGAAACTGTTTCGAGGGATTGTTGCTTGGTATGTGACTCCACCATTTGTCCAATTAATTTTTGTTTTATTGGCTTATACTTTGAATAATTAGCTACTCTTGGTGCTGCTGTAGATGTGCTTGCATGTTAAATTCTTAGTGTTCTAAGTAGTTTGATTGCTTAATATGGCTTCTATGTATCCCTATGGGTAGTTGCTATCAATCTTACAAAGTTTTGTTGACAAATTTTTGTCACTCCAAAAATTTTATTTTCAGAAAATGGTACGCGGACATGAACCTATTTGGAAGGAGTTCTTCGAGGAGACGATCCTCGGGGCATCTTCTAGTGACAATTATGCTCGTCGGTCTTATGTTGAACCAAGTGAAAGTTCCACATGAGATGCCGCCACCAAGATATGTTTATGGCGTAGCGATGAATATATGGTGCATGTGGGCATTAAGGAGGAATTTGAGCAATATGTTCATAATGCCGGCCTCGGTCCCTACCTATCAGATAAGTGTGAACAACACCAACTTCTCACTGAATCATTTGTCAAAGGATTTAAACATTTTCCACGTGAGTCTAGGGTGTCATTTATGCTTTATGATAAACCATTCATTATCCCACTCGAGAAGTTTGCTTACCATTGCAAACTTCCATTTTGGGGTTCGCTTGATGAGTCACCAACAGTCGAGTTCGAGTCTTCCTTGACTAGCCTTTGCTACAGTGGAAATAGGGGAGTGAGACAAGGAAGAATAAAGAGCATTCACTTTCCCGCAATTCAGTATTTTGCATTATTTAACGGGAAATGCATATCAGGCAAGCAAGACTGTGGCATACTTTGTCCGCCGGACTTGAGCCTCCTTCACACCGCTCTCACTGGTGAAAGGAATTATAACCTTGGAGCGATTGTTGCATGTAGACTTCAGCACAATGCACTACAAAAAAATACACTTTCGTGATGATACGTGTTTGTCACAGTAGGTCACTTTTTTTGTCATGCATGTACATCCATGACATATTTATGACAGAATCAAGATAGTCATACCTGACGATAAATCACGCGTCGTAGAAGTGTTCCATGACATTACCAAAATTAACATCACGGAAGTGTCCACTTCCATGACGATAAATCACGCGTCATAGAAGTGCTTTCGTCAAGGGTGACCGCCACGTGGCATCCACCGTAATGGAACACCGTTAAGCTATCGGGTCGGGTTTTGGATCCGATAACTCGTTAACAGCCCCGACCAATGGGGATTTTCCATGTGTAAAATCATCATTGGCTAGAGGAAACACGTGTCGGCTCATCGTTGGGACAGATGTCAACCACTCTTTGGATGGAAGGCGCCTATGATACGTCGACACGTGGCACGGCCCAACAGAGGCCCATTCCTGTGAAAAGGCCGGCCCGTTTGACTTGGTCAAAAGCTGGCAGGCTGCCCCATGGAAAGCCTGTTAACGGCCTCTTCGAATATAGCCCATTTACAGCCCGCTAACCCAAGGCCGTTACGCCCTATCCGAATTAGGCCCAGTAGCGTCATCTGGGCCATCCAATATGATTCCAGCCCGTTTTCACTTCTGGCCCATGTATGGCCCATGACGTCTTTCAGCCCATATGAGGCCCTATGTAACTCTTGGCCTACTAACGGCCCGTGGTGAAACTGGCCCGTAATGAACAGTGTATCACTTTACATCCATTAACGGCCCATGGTGAAACTGGCCCGTAATGAACAGTGTATCACTTTATACCCATTAACGGCCCGTTATTTCGTTGGGCCGTTTCCAGCCCATGTTATCTTTCGGCCTTCTCAGAGCCCATTTATTCTTGGGCTCAATTCCAGAATTCGTTTACTTACGGCCCGTTACTGTCATTTTCTGCTTGTGGGCCAAATTCAGCCCGTGGTTACAGTCGGCCCGTTTGTGGTCTGTTAATACGTTGGGCCGTTTTCATAGCGTCATCAAATACGGCCTATTAACGATGGCCCGTTATGGTCGGCCCATGAACGGACGATTCCAACTCTAGCCCGTTTACAGCCATAATACGGCCTGTTATTGGCCCATGTTTGGCCATCGATCGTACTGCCCGTATAAGGCCCATTGATGATACGACCCATAGAAGGCCCATTGTTTCTATGGCCCGTAGCAGGCCCACTGTTTCTACGGCCCGTAGAAGGCCCACTGTTTCTACGGCCCGTAGGAGGCCCAGTGTGACGCCCCAAGCCCGGAACTTCAGATGCCTTCCAGGGTTTCCGGGTTTTCGTCATGTGAGTTGTTGGTTTATTGCATTCATCTTTGCATCATGTGCATTGCGTCATGTCATAAATCTTTTGCATCTCAACTAAAAATATGGCATGGATCTTTGATCCATTTAAACCGAGGGAGGTCACATGGTGATTCTCTTTACAACATATCCTCTCGATATTTAGAGAGCTATAGTAATTATTCCATTTATCTGGAATTAACCATAACACACTTGCAAATATCCCATGCCTTGGTTATCTCAATTCTTGGTCTCCAAACTTTGCCCATAAATTCTTTCGTCATTTTCCGGAGCTCCACCAAAAATCGAACATTTTTGGACACCTCTAATTCCTAGCCCTTTCAAACCATTTGAATTAAATTCAAATGACTATGAATTAAATCCTTGCAATCATGCCTCTCATATTTTTCTTGGAACCAGTGCATTTTTGCGAGTCCGGGAATATTATTTGCGTGCGCTAATTCTTTCCCAAACCCCCTCCCTCTTTCTTTTCTTCTCCAATTTTGTTTTACGCTTAGAAATAAAGTTAAAGAGAGTGAGAGAGAGAGAGAGAGCAGAGAGCCCAACTGGGCCTCCCTAGGCCCACTCTCACGCCAGCCCACCTAGGCCACCCGCAGCGAGGCCAGCAGACCTCCCGCGCCGGCCCATAGGCCCAGCCGACCCCCACCAGTTCTAACCTAGCCCGACCCCGCTCGGTCCTCTTTTTCCCTTCGTCAACCTCCTCACACCGCCAGGAGAACCCGCAGCCCGATCCCCATCTCTCACTCTCTCCCTCTCCCATCGATCTCTCCCACACCGCCGCCAGAGATCCACGCTCGACCCCCACCCCTCGACTGCTGTCCTACTTCCTCTCGACCCCTCTCCTTCCCCCCGCGCCTCCTCCATCTGCAGCCACCCTGCAGCAGAGCACCACGGCGCTCGTCTCCTGCGCCTCCCCGTGCTGACAAACTCCGCCTTCCCTGCGCATGTGCTTCACTGACCGGAGGCGTCATCCTTGAACGTCGCCAGCACCGCTCCCTTCGCCTGCGTGCTCCCTCCTGCTCCTTCGACCTCGCCTTGCCCTGCGACCGCGCCGCCCGGCGAGCCCATGCTCCGGCACCGCGCTGCTGCACCCTTGTTGCTTGTGGCTGCCCTGGATGCCCGCGGCCTCGCCTTCCTGTGTCTCCACTTCTTCCTCCGCCCGAGCCTCCCTTGAGCTCCTCTGCCTCCGCGCCCACCTATCGTCGACGTTCCCGATGGCCTCGCCAGGAGCTTCCTCGAGCTCCAGCAGGAACCGCACCGACACTTGTTCTTCCCGGATCCACCTCGGCCTCACCGGACAGATGCACCACCAGCCTCCTGTCTTGTTTCTTTTGGACCAGCAAGTACATCGCCAAGAACCCTACGCGGACGCATCGTCTCTAGGATTTTCGCCAAGTCCCCGCTCCGATGAACGTTTTGGAATCGCCAAGTCAAACTACAATGTGATGACCAGAACCGCGCCAAGTTGTTACCTGGTGCACCTGCGATGTGTTGTCGTGGACACAATCAATACATGTTTCGGAACCAAGCGTCAAGTACCGTGAGTCCGAAGATCTTGGATGCACCAAGTCCCTCGACAACAAGTTCTTCTCCGGACGTGTACGACTACCGTCACTTGGGTTCGACAAGATGCCGAGTACCACTACGTTTGCCATGTACATCTACACCAAGACCGGACCGTCAAGTACCGCGAGAATGTTTGTACCTCTACCGTCGCCGTGGATCCGACAAGTACCCCTACAACAAGTGTACCTCTACCGTCGTCTTCAGAATCACTAAGAACATCAAGTACCCCTTCGAGATGACGAGACCGGCAAGTTCGAATGACCCCAAGTACTTCTTCAAAACGACCGAGTACCATTACCATCGGACGCTTGAACGACTACAGGCCGAAACGTCAAGTTCCTCGATGAACCATGTATGACTACCATTTCGCGTGGATTCACCTAAGTACCATGAAATGGACGACCCTACAAGTTACCATTGCCGTGTACGACTACCGTCGCCTTGGAGATGTTGGGTTCATCAAGTTCCTCTTTGGAAAAGTACCACTACTTCCCTCGACGACCCGTGAATGACTACTTCCTCTACCTCCCTCGATGAACTCGAACCGTCCCGTTTGCACGCTTAGAATGTATAACCTCGAGACGACGTCCGTGCACGAATGCTTTCGATGTTTGAGATGCTCGTGTTTGCACTGTGTCCAAATTGTCACTCGTTTCCTTGTTGCCAACTCGTGGGACACCCAGAATCCGGGAGCGCCCCACCATCTTTTGACACGCCCCCGTCACTTTTCCTTTTACACCGGCATCTCAATCGAGTTACCGGAAACCGGGACGTTGCCGTGGCACCCCTTTTCCTTTCCACCACGGTGACCAATGCTTCATTTTGCTCTTGTCAACTTTTAATACAAATTGCATAAACTTGTTCATGTCATCCGCATCATGATAACAACAACTTAAATGTTTAAATTGTTGTTGCATTAAATTGATAAATGCATATGGGGATTACCGGATTTGTTGTTTGTTATATCCGGCCCCATTTAAATTGGTTAGATGGTATAGTTTTTGTTATGCTTCACCTCTTACCATGTTAAGAACATTTAATATTGTTGGGCACCTAACCGAGAGTGAACTAAATAATTGATGTGGTGTTCCGTCAATATGCAACGGTTTTGCATATTGAGCTCCACTTAATTTGTAGTATTGTTTGTGCACTTTGCCATGCCATGCTTCATTAAACCGGACATGCATCATACTTGATTGTGCATCATGCCATGATTATGTGGTGGTTGTTTACTATGTTGTTTGCTTCTCTCTGGTGTTGCTTCTTCGGGATAGTTCTGATAACGTCGCGTTTGTGAGGATCCGTTCAACTTCTATCCGTTTGTCTTCTTCTTGGACTCATTCTTCTTCCTTGCGGGATCTCAGGCAAGATGACCATACCCTCGAAATCACTTCTATCTTTGCTTGCTAGATGCTCACTCTATTGCTATGCCTATGCTATGATACCTACCACTTACTTATCATGCCTCCCATATTGCCATGAACCTCTAACCCACGTTGTCCTAGCAAACCTTTGTTTGGCTATGTTACCACTTTGCTCAGGCCCTCTTATAGCGTTGCTAGTTGCAAGTGAAGATTGGAGTTTGTTCCTTGTTGGAACATGGATATTTTGTTGGGATATCACAATATCTCTTATTTAATTAATGCATCTATATACTTGGTAAAGGGTGGAAGGCTCGGCCTTATGCCTGGTGTTTTGTTCCACTCTTGCCGCCCTAGTTTCCATCATACAGGTGTTATGTTCCTTGATTTTGAGTTCCTTACACGGTTGGGCTATAATGGGAACCCCTTGACAGTTCGCCTTGAATAAAACTCCTCCAGCAAGGCCCAACATTGGTTTTACCATTTACCACCTAGCCTTTTTTCCCTTGGGTCGGCCAGCCCAAGGGTCATCTTTATTTAAACCCCCGAGCCAGTGCTCCTCTGAGTGTTGGTCCAACTTGTCAGCCGCCGGTGGCCACCAGGGGCAACTCTGGGTTGGCCTACCAGAAGTTTGGACAATCCAATGTGCCCTGAGAACGAGATATGTGCAGCTACTATCGGGATTTGTCGGCACATTCGGGTGGCTTTCCTGGTCTTGTTTTACCATTGTCGAAATGTCTTGTAACCGGGATTCCGAGTTTGATCGGGTCCTCCTGGGAGAAGGAATATCCTTCGTTGACCGTGAGAGCTTGTGATGGGCTAAGTTGGGACACCCCTGCAGGGATTTGAACTTTCGAAAGCCGTGCCCGCGGTTATGGGCAGATGGGAATTTGTTAATGTCCGGTTGTAGAAAACCTGAAATCTTAACTTATTTAAAATGCATCAACCGCGTGTGTTACCGTGATGGTCTCTTTCCGGCGGTGTCCGGGAAGTGAACACGCTGTTGGAGTTATGCTTGACATAGGTTGTTCTAGGATCACTTCTTGATCATAGATTCTCGACCGTGCTTTTGCCTTCTCTTCTCGCTCTCATTTGTGTATGTTAGCCACCAAATATTCTAGTCGCTTGCTGCAGCTCCACCTCATACCTTTTACCCTACCTATAAGCTTAAATAGTCTTGATCACGAGGGTGTGAGATTGCTGAGTCCCCATGACTCACAGATACTTCCAAACTAGTTTGCAGGTGCTCGATGATGCCGTGCAGGTGACGCAACCGAGCTCAAGGAGGAGCTCGATGAAGACCTTGTTCGTAGTGTTGTTTCGTTCCAGTTGATTAGTAGTGGAGCCCAGTTGGGACGATCGGGGATCTGTGTAGCATTTGGGGTAGTCTTCTTTCATTTTGGGTTCCGTAGTCGGACCTTGTTTGTATCTGGTTGATGTAATGCTTTATTCATGTATTGTGTGAAGTGGCGATTGTAAGCCAACTATGTATCTTTTTCCCTTATGTATTACATGGGTTGTGTGAAGATTACCTCACTTGCAACATTGCTTACAATGAGGTTATGCCTCTAAGTCGTGCTTCGACACGTGGGAGATATAGCCGCATCGTGGGCGTTACAAGTTGGTAATCAGAGCCTTCCCTGACTTTAGGAGCCCCCTGCTTGATCGAATTGTTGGCGTTGTTGAGTCTAGAAAACTGTTTTGACTCATTTAGGATTATATATATCGGAGAGTAGGATTCTTTTTACTCCCCAGTCCCTTCGTCGCTCTGGTGAGGCATCCTGACGTAGAGTTTTGACTCTTCTCTTCTCAAATTTCACTAATTTTTTTAGGACCACACGGGTATCTTGGAATCGTTCCGATGTTTTTGTGACGACAACATTGTTCTTGGTGCCTCCTGACATTTAGGGGTTGTGGCAGTGTCCCGGGGAGTTGAGCTCCGAGGTGTTGTCGTCACAATTTTATCGTTGCAATTCTGGAATACCTGAGTTTTGCCGACATTGAAAATCTCGTTTATGCAGTTGTTGGTGAGATAACCTCGACGCCACCTAGTACTGGGGCGGGAGTTCGGGAGTATTGCCATAACTCGTATAACGGATGCTTTTCCAAGGTTGAGGTAAATGATTTCCGAAGGTTTCTTGGTTATGTGTTGAAGGATGGATACAGCTGGATGTAGGATTTGTTAGTTCTGGGTGAGATATTATGCTTCCCTTGTATCCTCAACACCTGATTGCATAATTGGAAAATTTCGGGAGTTCTTAAGTGGGAATTCAAGTAGCTCTTAGGATATCTTTCTGACAGATATATGATATGAAATTGGGGTTCGACGTCTAGTTGTCCGCCTATCCACGGTTGGTTTTACAGTGGTCTCGTTGTGTCTTAAAGAGTCCTTGGCTATGCTGACTCGGGGAAACTTCGTATGTCATGTGCACTGCCTTGTACATGATGGTGCTGTACGATCGAGCCCGTGTAGGCCCCACCAGAAAACTTCGGACGAAATATCTATCATATGTTTGTTCCGGCTTATTTTGCAAGCCAATCCTTTGTTTTGTTTTGAGTTGTGGTATTCGAGTTGCTTCGAAGTCAAGTGTTGATTCCATACCTTTCCTAAACGGTGTTCTCATACTCTGATGTGAATACTAATCCTTCCTAATTAATTGAGATTGTCATGTCAATCCTTTCCAACCGGTGTGATGCTCTTCAAGATGATCCTATCATTTTTCCCAAGATCTATTCTAAGCTCTCTCAACGGTGTTTGTTTCATCCTTCCTAAGTTGCCTTTGTTTTCCCACCCTCCCACCCTTTTCCCTTCAAGGACTCGGATTCTTAATTCGTTATCCATTTTAGGGATGTGAAGTCTCTTCTTTCTTTTCAATCAATGTTTTATCCGGTGATTCTCAGGAAGATTCTAACGGAGTTTCAAGTTCGTCACTCTTCACTCATTTTCTTCTCCGGTGGATTCAATTCAAGCTTTTGGTGTTGATCATATCCTTTCCTCATTTCAATGCTTTCTCATGCCGGTGCACCTCTTAATCATCCACTTCTCACCATTCATTTGTTCTGGAGTGCATAAGATATCTTAAAGATTCATGTTTCCACTCTGCATTCAATCAACTTATTTCGAGGATGTTATCTCATTCAAGCCATTTAATTCAACCGGTGCAATCTCTCTTTTCAAGCAATCGTTCAACGGTGTTTCTTTTGAGTGGGCCCATAACCCACAAGTATTTTCCCAGGATCTTACCTGACTCTTCTAATTTTTGCCGGAGTTACTCCCAAATTCTTTTCGAAGTTTGACGTAAGAATGATTCATCATCAGTCATATGTATTCCTCCAAGATTTTTCAAATTCTTTTCATCGTTGGCTCAACCTCTTTGCTTTTCATTCTCCCAGAGTATCTCAACAATTCATGGTGGTGTTTCTCGTCGTCATTCTCGGATTTTGAAGACCAAAGAAGAGTTTTCTCTTAAATCTTGCTCCATTCTCTTAAATATTCGTGATTCTAGCTTGTTGTCATCCTCCCATAATTGTATTCGATTGTGAGAATTCTTTCACCCATCCGGAGTAATTCAGGAGTCTTTTCAGTTTGTTCCTCTGAAGGCCATCATTTTGGATTTATTCATTCTCAGCTTTCAGCTCTCGTTCTCCAAATCTTACCGGTGCTTCATTCAAGTATCCCCTAATCAGCTCGGGCTCTCGTCGTTCACTTGTATCTAAATCCCCTCAAGTATCTTCATTCGTTTCCCAAATTCTTCCCGGTGAATTGTGACTTTGCTATTTTCATTTTCAATTCTTATGGTGGTTTGCTCAAGATTCTCTTCCATGGTTATCTATACCTATACTAATTATGCACTCCCCAGAAATTACCACGTTAATTAAAAATTAGCAACCGTTAATTTGGTGGAACCGAATTATTACGGTGTAGATCGCCCCATGTAATCCTTAGCTGAAATAAAAAAACAATTGCTTGAAAGGCCCACATCCTTTCACGGTTGTAGAAATATAAGCCATGCACAAGTCAAGCAATTTTTTTCCAGCAGTCTTCACGTACAAGCCATGGACACCCCTAAATATCTACCTGCTCTCCACGTCTCTTCCTCTCATAAACTACCATACCGTGGGCAAAAAATATGTAGAACCCACCTGTGGCACGATTCCTACTATTAGGTACGGCTCCCTCTCTCTTTTTTTTGAAGCTGCTCCCTCTCTCTTTCTATTCCATAAGAATATACACGAAACAGATATCATGTGGTAAAAAAACACACGAAACAGATATCCTATTATCAGGCGTGCCTCCGATTGATTCGTTCTATGCAGACGCAAGGTGAAGATCTGATCATGGTTATTGGCGTTCTTCTCCTCTTAAAGCCTACTCGCTCTCCTATGCGAACACGAGCAGGTTCGTACATGACTACACGTACAAGGCGGGAGATCGATCCAGTACTCCACTTCGGCATCATTCACTTCCGTGATGCCATCATGGATAGGTGCAGCAGTGACGGACTCCAACGCCAATTCACGCAGGATTGTGTATGTCTACAAGTACATGGCAGGAGATCGATCCAGTACTCCATGCTGGTGTTGTTGGCTGTCATGGTGCCGTCATGGACGGGAGCAGCAGCTATGTACGCCATTGTCAATTCGCCATACCCATCCAAGGTGGCTTGGCAGATGATTCAAGTGCTCTATGGTGAAATCACGAATCAGAGACAACTCTATATGATCTCAAGTGAGTACGCAGGTAGGGATTGACTCGACTAATGCGGTAGGTTTATGTTTGGTTGTAGCTGCTGCCACAGGTCGTTGACAGCCTTGCCGCTTATTTTGTTCATAGTAAATTTGGCAACCGTTTAAGAATTAAAGACAAATCTAGCACAGTCTAGCACACTGAGGAATATTTACAATATAATTTTTAGGATGTTCAGGATGATTGAAATTCAGGTTGTCGATCTTTCAATAGTGATCTAGGAGTAGATCAATGGACAGCGGTCAAAATTATCCTTACTGGAATAAGGATATGTTTCTCGATTACGGAGGTGAAAAAAGGTTCGTCGTAAAGGGTTACGTCGATGCAAGTTTTGACACTGATCTAGATGACTCTAAGTCTCAATCTGGATACATACTGAAAGTGGGAGCAATTAGCTAGAGTAGCTCCATGCAGAGCATTATTGACATAGAAATTTGCAAAATACATGCGGATCTGAATGTGGCAGACCCATTGACTAAACTTCTCTCACAAGCAAAACATGATCACTTTTTGGGTCTTAATCACATAGCGATGTGAACTAGATTATTGAATCTAGTAAACCCTTTGGGTGTTAGTCACATGGAGATGTGAACCAATCACATAAAGATGTGAACTATTGATGTTAAATCACATGGCGATGTGATCTAGATTATTGACTCTAGTGCAAGTGGGAGACTGAAGGAAATATGCCCTAGAGGCAATAATAAAGTTATTATTTATTTCCTTATATCATGATAAATGTTTATTATTCATGCTAGAATTGTATTAACCGGAAACATAATACATGTGTGAATACATAGACAAACAGAGTGTCACTAGTATGCCTCTACTTGACTAGCTCGTTAATCAAAGATGGTTATGTTTCCTAACCATGGACAAAGACTTGTTATTTGATTAACGGGATCACATCATTAGGTGAATGATCTGATTGACATGACCCATTCCATTAGCTTAGCACCAGATCGTTTAGTATGTTGCTATTGCTTTCTTCATGACTTATACATGTTCCTATGACTATGAGATTATGCAACTCCCGTTTACCGGAGGAACACTTTGTGTGCTACCAAACGTCACAACATAACTGGGTGATTATAAAGGTGCTCTACAGGTGTCTCCAAAGGTACATGTTGGGTTGGCGTATTTCGAGATTAGGATTTGTCACTCCGATTGTCGGAGAGGTATCTCTGGGCCCTCTCGGTAATGCACATCACATAAGCCTTGCAAGCATTGCAACTAATGAGTTAGTTGTGAGATGATGTATTACGGAACGAGTAAAGAGACTTGCCGGTAATGAGATTGAACTAGGTATTGAGATACCTACGATCGAATCTCGGGCAAGTAACATACTGATGACAAAGGGAACAACGTATGTTGTTATGCGGTCTGACCGATAAAGATCTTCGTAGAATATGTAGGAGCCAATATGGGCATCCAGGTCCCGCTATTGGTTATTGACCGGAGACGTGTCTCAGTCATGTCTACATTGTTCCTGAACCCGTAGGGTCCGCACGCTTAAGGTTTCGATGACAGTTATATTATGAGTTTATGAGTTTTGATGTACCGAAGGAGTTCGCAGTCCCGGATGAGATTGGGGACATGACGAGGAGTCTCGAAATGGTCGAGACGTAAAAATCGATATATTGGACGACTATATTCGGACATCGGAAAGGTTCCGAGTGATTCGAGTATTTTTCGGAGTACCGGAGAGTTACGGGAATTCGCCGGGAGAAGTATTTGGCCTTATTGGGCCATACGGGAAAGAGAGAGGGGCTGCCTAGGGCATGCCGCGCGACCCCCCCAAGGCCTAGTCCGAATTGGACTAAGGGGAGGGGCTGCGCCCCTTCCTTGTTTCCTACTCCTACTACATGGAAGGACTCCTAGTTGGACTAGGAAAGGGGAATCCTACTCCCGGTGGGAGTAGGACTCCCCTAGGCGCGCCATAGAGAGGGCCGGCCCTCCCCTCCTCCACTCCTTTATATACGGGGGCAGGGGGCACCCCATAGACACACAAGTTGATCCAGGTGATCATATTC
This sequence comes from Triticum dicoccoides, assembly GCF_002162155.2. NCBI lineage: Eukaryota > Viridiplantae > Streptophyta > Magnoliopsida > Poales > Poaceae > Triticum > Triticum dicoccoides. Next base: position 340,783,738 of record NC_041384.1, read on the forward strand.
TTACCCGTGTGCGGCGCCCCCTGCCACCATAGTCCTCGATAATATTGTAGCGGTGCTTAGGCGAAGCCCTGCGACAGTAGTACATCAAGATCGTCACCACGCCGTCGTGCTGATGGAACTCTTCCCTGACACTTTGCTGGATCGGAGTCCGGGGATCGTCATCGAGCTGAACGTGTGCTAGAACTTGGAGGTGTCGTAGTTTCGGTGCTTGATCGGTCGGGCCGTGGAGACGTACGACTACATCAACCAAACGCTTCCGTTGTCGATCTACAAGGGTACGTAGATCACACTCTCCCCTCTCGTTGCTATGCATCACCATTATCTTGCGTGTGCGTAGGAAAATTTTGAAATTACTACGTTCCCCAACAGTGGCATCCGAGCCTAGGTTTTATGTGTTGATGTTATATGCACGAGTAGAACACAAGTGAGTTGTGGGCGATATAAGTCATACTGCTTACCAGCATGTCATACTTTGGTTCGGCGGTATTGTTGGACGAAGCGGCCCGGACTGACATTACGCGTACGCTTACGCGAGACCGGTTCTCCCGACGTGCTTTGCACATAGATTGCTTGTGGGTGACAGTTTCTCCAACTTTAGTTGAACCGAGTGTGGCTACGCCCGGTCCTTGCGAAGGTTAAAACAGCACCAACTTGACAAACTATCATTGTGGTTTTGATGCGTAGGTAAGATTGGTTCTTGCTTAAGGCCCTAGGAGCCACGTAAAACTTGCAACAATAAAGTAGAGGACGTCTAACTTGTTTTTGCAGGGGGATGTTGTGATGTGATATGGTCAAGACATGATGCTAAATTTTATTGTATGAGATGATCATGTTTTGTAACCGAGTTATCGGCAACTAGCAGGAGCCATATGGTTGTCGCTTTATTGTATGCAATGCAATCGCGCTGTAATGCTTTACTTTATCACTAAGCGGTAGCGATAGTCGTGGAAGCATAAGATTGGCGAGACGACAACGATGCTACGATGGAGATCAAGGTGTCGCGCCGGTGACGATGGTGATCACGACGGTGCTTCGGAGATGGAGATCACAAGCATAAGATGATGGCCATATCATATCACTTATATTGATTGCATGTGATGTTTATCTTTTATGCATCTTATCTTACTTTGATTGACGGTAGCATTATAAGATGATCTCTCACTAATTATAAAGAAGTGTTCTCCCTGAGTATGCACCGTTGCGAAAGTTCTTCGTGCTGAGACACCACGTGATGATCGGGTGTGATAGGCTCTACGTTCAAATACAACGGGTGCAAAACAGTTGCACACTCGGAATACTCAGGTTATACTTGACGAGCCAAGCATATACAGATATGGCCTCGGAACACGCAGACCGAAAGGTCAAGCGTGAATCATATAGTAGATATGATCAACATAGTGATGTTCACCAATGAAACTACTCCATCTCACGTGATGATCGGACATGGTTTAGTTGATTTGGATCACGTAATCACTTAGAGGATTAGAGGGATGTCTATCTAAGTGGGAGTTCTTAAGTAATATGATTAATTGAACTTAAATTTATCATGAACTTAGTCCTGGTAGTATTTTGCAAATCATGTTGTAGATCAATAGCTCGCGTTGTTGCTTCCCTGTGTTTATTTTGATATGTTCCTAGAGAAAGTTGTGTTGAAAGATGTTAGTAGCAATGATACGGATTGGATCCATGATCTGAGGTTTATCCTCATTGCTGCACAGAAGAATTATGTCCTTGATGCACCGCTAGGTAACGGGCCTATTGCAGGAGCAGATGCAGACGTTATGAACGTTTGGCTAGCTCAATATGATGACTACTTGATAGTTTAGTGCACCATGCTTAACAGCTTAGAATCAGGACTTCAAAGACGTTTTGAACGTCATGGACCATATGAGATGTTCCAAGAGTTGAAGTTAATATTTCAAGCAAATACCCGAGTTAAGAGATATGAAGTCTCCAACAAGTTCTATAGCTAAAAGATGGAGGAGAATCTCTCAACTAGTGAGCATGTCCCCAGATTGTCTGAGTACTACAATCGCTTGAATCAAGTGGGAGTTAATCTTCCAGATAAGATAGTGATTGACAGAATTCTCTAGTCACCATCACCAAGTTAGTAGAACTTCGTGATGAACTATGATATGCAAGGGATAGCGGAAACGATTCCCAAGCTCTTCGTAATGCGGAAATTGATGAAGGTAGAAATCGAGAAAAACATCAAGTGTTGATGGTAGACAAGACCACTAGTTTCAAGAAAAGGGCAGAGGGAAGAAGGGGAACTTCAAAAAGAACAGCAAGCAAGTTGCTGCTCAAGTGAAGAAGCCCAAGTCTGATCCTAAGCCTGAGACTAAGTGCTTCTACTGCAAAGGGACTGGTCACTGGAAGCGGAACTACCCCAAGTGATTGGCGGATAAGAAGGATGGCAAAGTGAACATAAGTATATTTGATATACATGTTATTGATGTGTACTTTACTAGTGTTTATAGCAACCCCTCAGTATTTGATACTAGTTTAGTTGCTAAGATTAGTAACTCGAAACGGGAGTTGCAGAATAAACAGAGACTAGTTAAGGGTGAAGTGACGATGTGTGTTGGAAGTGGTTCCAAGATTGACATGATCATCATCGCACACTCCCTATACTTTCGGGATTAGTGTTGAACCTAAATAAGTGTTATTTGGTGTTTGCGTTGAGCATAAATATGATTTGATCATGTTTATTGCAATATGGTTATTCATTTAAGTAAGAGAATAAATTGTTGTTCTGTTTACATGAATAAAACCTTATATGGTTACACACCCAATGAAAATGGTTCGTTGGATCTCGATCGTAGTAATACACATATTCATGATATTGAAGCCAAAAGAAGCAAAGTTAATAATGATAGTGCAACTTATTTGTGGCACTGCCGTTTAGGTCATATTGGTGTAAAGCGCATGAAGAAACTCCACGCTGATGGGATTTTGGAATCACTTGATTATGAATCAGTTGATGCTCACGAACCATGCCTCATGGGCAAAGATGACTAAGACTCCGTTCTCCGGAACAATGGAGCGAGCGACAGATTTGTTGGAAATCATACATACTGATGTATGTGGTCTGATGAATAGGCTCGTGGCAGGTATCATTATTTTCTAATCTTCACAGATGATTTGAGCAGATATGAGTATATCTACTTGATGAAACATAAGTCTGAAACATTTGAAAAGTTTAAAGAATTTCAGAGTGAAGTGGAAAATCATCGTGACAAGAAAATAAAAGTTTCTACGATATGATCGCAGAGGTAAAATATTTGAGTTACGAGTTTGGCCTTCAATTAAAACAATGTGAAATAGTTTCACTACTCACGCCACCTGGAACACCATAGTGTAATGGTGTGTCCGAACGTCATAACCGTACTTTATTAGATATAGTGCGATCTATGATGTCTCTTACCGATCTACCACTATCGTTTTGGGGTTATGCATTAGAGACAGCTGCATTCACGTTAATTAGGGCACCATCTAAATCCGTTGAGACGACATCGTGTGAACTATGGTTTGGCAAGAAACATAAGCTGTCGTTTCTTAAAGTTTGGAGTTGCGATGCTTATGTGAAAAAGTTTCATCTCGATAATCTCAAACTCAAATCGGAGAAATATGTCTTCATAGGATACCTAAAGGAGACAGTTGGGTACACCTTCTATCACAGATCCGAAGGCAAGACATTCGTTGCTAAGAATGGATCCTTTCTAGAGAAGGAGTTTCTCTCGAAAGAAGTGAGTGGGAGGAAAGTAGAGAACTTGATGAGGTAACTGTACCTGCTCCCTTATTGGAAAGTAGTTCATCACAGAAATCTGTTCCTGTGACTACTACACCAATTAGTGAGGAAGCTAATGATGATGATCATATAACTTCAGATCAAGTTACTTTCGAATCTCGTAGGTAAACCAGAGTGAGATCCGCAACAGAGTGGTATGGTAATCCTATTCTGGAGGTCATGTTACTTGACCATGACGAACTTGCGAACTATGAGGAAGCGATGATGAGCCCAGATTCCGCGAAATGGTTTGAGGCCATGAAATCTGAGATATGATCCATGTATGAGAACAAAGTATGGACTTTGATGGATTTGCCCGATGATCGGCAAGCCATAGAAAATAAATGGATCTTCAAGAGAAAGACGGACGCTGATAGTAGTGTTACTATCTACAAAGCTAGAATTGTCGCAAAAAGGTTTTTCGACAAGTTCAAGGTGTTGACTACGATGAGAGTTTCTCACTCGTATCTATGCTTAAGTCTGTCCGAATCATGTTAGCAATTGCCGCATTTTATGAAATCCGGCAAATGGATAAACAAAACTGCATTCCTTAATGGATTTATTAAAGAAGAGTTGTATATGATACAACCAGAAGGTTTTGTCAATCTTAAAGGTGCTAACAAAATGTGCAAGCTCCAGCGATCCATCTATGGACTGGTGCAAACATCTCGGAGTTGGAATATACGCTTTGATAAGTTGATCAAAGCATATAGTTTTATACAGACTTGCGGTGAAGCCTGTATTTACAAGAAAGTGAGTGGGAGCACTACAACATTTCTGATAAAGTATATGTGAAAGACATATTGTTGATCGGAGATAATGTAGAATTATTCTGCAAAGCATAAAGGAATGTTTGAAAGGAGTTTTTCAAGAAAGACCTCTGTGAAGCTGCTTACATATTGAGTATCAAGATCTATAGAGATAGATCAAGACGCTTGATAAGTTTTTTCAATGAGTACATACCTTGACAAGATTTTGAAGTAGTTCAAAATGGAACAGTCAAAGAAAAAGTTTCTTGCCTGTGTTACAAGGTGTGAAGTTGAGTAAGACTCAAAGCCCGACCATGGCAGAAGATAGAAAGAGAATGAAAGTCATTCACTATGCCTCAGTCATAGGTTCTATAAAGTATGCCATGCTGTGTACCAGATCTATTGTATACCATACACTGTGTTAAGAGAGGGAGTACAATAGTGATCTAGGAGTAGATCAATGGACAGTGGTCAAAATTATCCTTACTAGAATAAGGATATGTTTCTCGATTACGGAGGTGACAAAAGGTTCATCGTAAAGGGTTACGTCGATGCAAGTTTTGACACTGATCCAGATGACTCTAAGTCTCAATCTGGATACATATTGAAAGTGGGAGCAATTAGCTAGAGTAGCTCCATGCAGAGCATTGTTGACATAGAAATTTGCAAAATACATGCGGATCTGAATGTGGCAGACCCGTTGACTAAACTTCTCTCACAAGCAAAACATGATCACTTTTTGGGTCTTAATCACATAGCGATGTGAACTAGATTATTGAATCTAGTAAACCCTTTGGGTGTTAGTCACATGGAGATGTGAACCAATCACATAAAGATGTGAACTATTGATGTTAAATCACATGGCGATGTGATCTAGATTATTGACTCTAGTGCAAGTGGGAGACTGAAGGAAATATGCCCTAGAGGCAATAATAAAGTTATTATTTATTTCCTTATATCATGATAAATGTTTATTATTCATGCTAGAATTGTATTAACCGGAAACATAATACATGTGTGAATACATAGACAAACAGAGTGTCACTAGTATGTCTCTACTTGACTAGCTCGTTAATCAAAGATGGTTATGTTTCCTAACCATGGACAAAGAGTTGTTATTTGATTAACGGGATCACATCATTAGGTGAATGATCTGATTGACATGACCCATTCCATTAGCTTAGCACCCGATCGTTTAGTATGTTGCTATTGCTTTCTTCATGACTTATACATGTTCCTATGACTATGAGATTATGCAACTCCCTTTTACTGGAGGAACACTTTGTGTGCTATCAAACATCACAACGTAACTGGGTGATTATAAAGGTGCTCTACAGGTGTCTCCAAAGGTACATGTTGGGTTGGCGTATTTCGAGATTAGGATTTGTCACTCCGATTGTCGGAGAGGTATCTCTGGGCCCTCTCGGTAATGCACATCACATAAGCCTTGCAAGCATTGCAACTAATGAGTTAGTTGTGCGATGATGTATTACGGAACGAGTAAAGAGACTTGTCGGTAACGAGATTGAACTAGGTATTGAGATACCTACGATCGAATCTCGGGCAAGTAACATACCGATGACAAAGGGAACAACGTATGTTGTTATGCGGTCTGACCGATAAAGATCTTCGTAGAATATGTAGGAGCCAATATGGGCATCCAGGTCCCGCTATTGGTTATTGACCGGAGACGTGTCTCGGTCATGTCTACATTGTTCTCGAACACGTAGGGTCCGCACGCTTAAGGTTTCGATGACAGTTATATTATGAGTTTATGAGTTTTGATGCACTGAAGGAGTTCGGAGTCCCGGATGAGATCGGGGACATGACGAGGAGTCTCGAAATGGTCGAGACGTAAAAATTGATATATTGGACGACTATATTCGGACATCGGAAAGGTTCCGAGTGATTCGATTATTTTTCGGAGTACCGGAGAGTTACGGGAATTCGCAGGGAGAAGTATTGGGCCTTATTGGGCCATACGGGAAAGAGAGAGGGGCTTCCTAGGGAAGGCCACGCGCCCCCCCCCCCCAAGGCCTAGTCCGAATTGGACTAAGGGGAGGGGCTGCGCCCCTTCCTTGTTTCCTACTCCTACTACATGAAAGGACTCCTAGTTGGACTAGGAAAGGGGAATCCTACTCCCGGTGGGAGTAGGACTCCCCTAGGCGCGCCATAGAGAGGGCCGGCCCTCCCCTCCTCCACTCCTTTATATACGGGGGCAGGGGGCACCCCATAGACACACAAGTTGATCCACGTGATCATTTTCTTAGCCGTGTGCGGCGCCCCCTGCCACCATAGTCCTCAATAATATTGTAGCGGTGCTTAGGCGAAGCCCTGCGACAGTAGTACATCAAGATCGTCACCACGCCGTCGTGCTGACGGAACTCTTTCCCGACACTTTGCTGGATCGGAGTCCGGGGATCGTCATTGAGCTGAACGTGTGCTAGAACTCGGAGGTGCCGTAGTTTTGGTGCTTGATCGGTCGGGCCGTGGAGACGTACGACTACATCAACCAAACGCTTCCGTTGTCGATCTACAAGGGTACGTAGATCACACTCTCCCCTCTCGTTGCTATGCATCACCATGATCTTGCGTGTGCGTAGAAAAATTTTGAAATTACTACGTTCCCCAACACTAACATTGATCAATTTTTCCGCTATATAAACTCTGGGGGGTTGTGTTGCCGTCTAGCCGTCTGCCCATGTCGCCAAGTGCAAGTTCTAGGAAAAACTTCTCCTTTCTACTTAATACAGTTCGGCCAGTATGATGGTTCAGTCAAATTTTTTGTTTTGGCGTGTGCAGAGTCCAGACTCTGTATGTGACTCAAAAACAACTTCAAAGCACATATAGGATCTAATAAGTTGTGACGTAGCTTGCAACAAAGAAAATTAGACATATAAATTATATTACGTTTCCTCATGATAAATGGAGTTTCCATATGGACTAGAAAAAATCTGTCTTATATGAATGAATCTAACCTTTGGTATGACCATATTTTTTAAACTATGGTATGTTTGATCTATCATCAGCACTCGGTATGTTATCTATATTTTATGAAAGGCACAAGGTGTTTATTGTGATATGTACTAATGTGAATCCCTTTTGTACCAAAGAAAAAAAATGTATATAATTAGCTAATTTTCACGAGCATGTATGGTGTACTTCTGTCACTTTATTTTTATTTTTTCTTGAGAATACAGGACCAGGGAAAAACGAACGCTCATGTTGTTTTGATGCTGCATTGGCTTATAGTTAGTTCTTTGTCTTAATCGTGGCCATGCATGTGGGGGCCTAACAAAACAAATTACTGTATTCTAACCTCACGGTCGTTAGATATGTTTCTGTAGCACAATGTGAGGTATCATATTTTTCTCATTTTGAACACAGTACATAGCTAGATTTTTGTTGCCAGCTGATTTCAAGCCCTATACAATTTATTTTAAGGTTGCTATACTAAGTGATTAAAAAGTTGATGTTAGCCTTTATGTAATTGTTGTTGTATCAGGTTTACAAACTAGCCCCAAGTGGCACTATTCTATCTTCAGGGTCACATTTTTTCCAGTTGTCTTTTCTTAGAACTTATTTCACTAAATGTATTCAACTGTAACGTGCCCTTTTCTCTCTGATATTGTTCTTGCTCTATTGACGAGGGGGTATTGCAGGGCATCATGACTTTGCAGTTGCATGCATTATTTACAATATAGATACGACATTGTATTGTGATTTATTTTCTATTGTATACGACTGGTTTTGTCATACATTTTCTACCGACGCAGTATGATTCTGCCATGGATGTATATCTGTTCATTTTATCCGGTTGAATTAGATCAAAAATTCACATTCAATTTTTTGTGATATGAGAAATGTTAATTTGCATGAAAATCACCTATATAACACTATGATAAAACTGGAACATCATCTGTCTATACAAAATTAATACACACATCACGCTTATAGTTAGTTCTTGACTCACACGCGGCCATGGATGTGGGGGTCTGTCATAGTAAGTTCATGTATTGCATTTTAACTTCACTGATCGCTGATGTACCATGTTTAGAAACTAGCTCTAAGTGGTACAGTTCTTGATACTGAGAGGTAGATTACTTTCCTACATCACGCACTTTTCTAGGTGGTCTTTGCATAAAACTTCTTATTTCAATAAATTAATTCGTATGTGGCATCTCCTTTTCTGTATGGTATTGTTCTTGCTCTATTGGTGCTGGTGTTGGCGCGGGAATATAAGGGCACAATGAATACTTTGGGGTTGTATGCTTTCTTTGCAATATAGGCATGGAATTATATTCTGATTTAGTTTCTATTGTACGACTGATTTTATCATGAATATTTGATTTTATTTACTGTCTATTCTACTCACGCATTTCATTTGAATATTCTCTGGTAGAATTAGACCAGAAATCAGCATTCAATTTTTAATTATATAGTGAATGTTCATTTGATTTTTAATTACTATACTCCACATGGTTTTACACCTATATAAGACTATGCCACGATCGGAAATCATATGTATATAAAAAAAGATTCAGAACTGCATCAATTTAGAATGTTTATTTGAAACAATCATCATGCTCCTTTTAATATTGCTAGCCTGTGCGACTGCACGGGTGGACGACTAGTCATATTAATTCATTCGTTGTTTCATCCTACCGGTGGTTCATTGAAGACCTTCTCAAGTTTGATTTATATTTCTCTTAATCTTTTCAACGAGAATAAGTAGTATGCCAAATCCGTTGTTTGTCATCAATTTAATTCGTGAAGGATGAGCATAATGTAATTCTTATTCTTGTTTCATCGAGTAAATTCAATTCTTTATTCCGGAGGTTCATCGAAAAATTCTTGGTTTCTTTTGCTCATTTTTCTTTTCCGGAGTTCCAAGCTCTCTTAACTATATCATCGTGAAGATCCATATAATCATCGCAAGGCTTCACCTTGTGTTTTCAACTCCTCTTTCCTTTCGTCTGATCATTCTTTTATTACCGGAGTTCTTCATGGAGGCTCTACATGTTGGTTCATCAAAGAATTAATTCCTTTTCGAAGTGTTAATTGAGATTCTTTTCTGAGGAGTTCAAGCATTCTTCATCTTGCAATCCGGAGTGCAATTCTTTCTTCCATACCATTGGAGGTGGTATTACGTCATTCTTGATAATTTGAGTTCATGCTTCATGATTCACATATTGTTAAGAATGATGTATTTTAAATCCATCAGTCTCTTCATTGGAGTTATATTGGGTTATATTTCACCTAAAGCCTTCCCTAGGATTGTTGCTAATTATGGTGCTTATAAATGACCCTAGTTCTTCATTTATCCTCCCGATGAAATAAGTTTCTTGTCCCCTTGTTGATATCAATCCAATCTATTGTTTCCGTTAGTGGCAGAATTTCACCTCTTAGTTTTGAGATGTTCTCCAGAAGTCCACTACAACCTTGTTCTTTTCGTTGTTGGTTTTTCCAACAACTCCGTTCGAACCTTCTCCTAAGGTTGCCTTTTCAAGCTCTTTTGTGACAGAAGTTGGCATTTTCTTCTCCATTCTTTTATTTCAATTATCTATCTTCTATTTCTTCCTTCCGGAGGCTTTGTGGTGTTCCTCTCTTCAACCCATCTTCTTGTTTTGTCAGGATCGTGTTCTTTTCATGCTTATCCTTTTAACCGGAGTGTCAGGTCCTCTGCTCAAGTTATTTGCATCTTATCGAGTCTTGCATCTCTTTTCAACCGGTTTGCTGTCCGAATTTGTTCTTCCTTGTTCCTCTTTTCTAATGGAGTGCTTTCAACTTTGTTCATCTCTGTTGCATTCTTCTTTCAATTTGTTCAACCTCTCAAGGTTCGTGGTTTCACTCGTTTGTCAAAGAAGCAACTTAGTTTTACCTCTTCTCTTTCTCTTCCGTTTTCCCTCCGGTGCCATCCTAGATCTCGGGACGAGATCCTCTCGTAGTGGTGGAGTGTTGTGACGCCCCAAGACTGGAACTTCAGATGCCTTCCAGGGTTTCCAGGTTTTCGTCATGTGATTTGTTGGTTTATTGCATTCATCTTTGCATCATGTGCATTGCATCATGTCATAAATCTTTTGCATCTCAACTAAATATATGGCATGGATCTTTGATCCATTTAAACCGAGGGAGGTCACATGGTGATTCTCTTTACAACATATCATCTCGATATTTAGAGAGCTATAGTAATTATTCCATTTATCTGGAATTAACCATAACACACTTGCAAATATCCCATGCCTTGGTTATCTCAATTCTTGGTCTCCAAACTTTGCCCATAAATTCTTTCGTCATTTTCCGGAGCTCCACGAAAAATCGTAACATTTTTGGACACCTCTAATTCCTAGCCCTTGTTCAAACCATTTGAATTAAATTCAAATGACTTTGAATTAAATCCTTGCAATCATGCCTCTCATATTTTTCTTGGAACTAGCGCATTTTTGCGAGTTCGGGAATATTATTTGCGTGCGCTAATTCTTTCCCAAACCCCCTCCCTCTTTCTTTTCTTCTCCAATTTTGTTTTATGCTTAGAAATAAAGCTAAAGAGAGAGAGAGCAGAGAGCCCAACTGGGCCTCCCTAGGCCCACTCTCGCGCCAGCCCACCTAGGCCACCCGCAGCGATGCCAGCAGACCTCCCGCGCCAGCCCATAGGCCCAGCCGACCCCCACCAGTTCTAACCTAGCCTGATCCCCCTCGGTCCTCTTTTTCCCTTCGTCCACCTCCTCGCGCCGCCAGGAGAACCCGCAGCCCGATCCCCATCTCTCGCTCTCTCCCTCTCCCATCGATCTCTCCCACACCGCCGCCAGAGACCCACGCTCGACCCCCGCCTCCCGCCCGCTCTCCTACTTCCTCTCGATCCCTCTCCTTCCCCCCGCGCCTCCTCCATCTGCAGCCACCCTGCAGCAGAGCACCACGGCGCCCGTCTCCTGCGCCTCCCCATGCTGACGAACTTCGCCTTCCCTACGCTTGTGCTTCGCTAACCGGAGGCGTCGTCCTCGAACGTCGCCAGCACCGCTCCCTTCGCCTGTGTGCTTCCTCCTGCTCCTTCAACCTCGCCTTGCCCTGCGACCGCGCCGACCGGCGAGCCCATTCTCCGACACCGCGCTACTGCACCCTTGTTGCTCGCGGCCGCCCTGGATGCCCGCGGCCTCGCCTTCCTGTGTCTCCACTTCTTCCTCCGCCCGAGCCTCCCTTGAGCTCCTCTGCCTCCGCGCCCACCTGTCGTCGACGTTCCCAACGGCCTTGTCAGGAGCTTCCCCGAGCTCCAGCAGGAACCGCACCGACACTTGTTCTTCCCGGATCCACCTCGGCCTCACCGGATAGATGCACCACCAGCCTCCTGTCTTGTTTCTTTTGGACCAGCAAGTACATCGCCAAGAACCCTACGCGGACGCATCATCTCTAGGATTTTTGCCAAGTCCCTGCTGCGATGAACGTTTTGGAATCGCCAAGTCAAACTACAATGCGATGACCAGAACCGCGCCAAGTTGTTACCGGGTGCACCTGCGATGTGTTGCCGTGGACACAATCAATACATGTTTCGAAACCAAGAGTCAAGTATCGTGAGTCCGAAGATCTTGGATGCACCAAGTCCCTCGACGACAAGTTCTTCTCCGGACGTGTACGACTACCGTCACTTGGGTTCGACAAGATGCCGAGTACCACTATGTTTTCCATGTACATCTACACCAAGACCAGATCGTCATGTACTGCGAGAACGTTTGTACCTCTACCGTCGTCGTGGATCCGACAAGTACCCCTACAACAAGTGTACCTCTACCGTCGTCTTTGGAATTGCTAAGAACGTCAAGTACCCCTTCGAGATGATGAGACCGGCAAGTTCGAATGACCCCAAGTACCTATTCGGAACGACCGAGTACCATTACCATCGGACGCTCGAACGACTACAGGCCGAAACGTCAAGTTCCTCAATGAACCATGTACGACTACCATTTCTCATGGATTCACCTAAGTACCATGAAATGGACGACCCTACAAGTTACCATTGCCGTGTACGACTACCGTCGCCTTGGAGATGTTGGGTTCATCAAGTTCCTCTTCGGAAAAGTACCACTACTTCCCTCGATGACCCATGAATGACTACTTCCTCTACTTCCCTCGACGAACTCGAACCGTCCCGTTTGCACGCTTCGAAGGTATAACCACGAGACGACGTCTGTGAATGAATGCTTGCGATGTTTGAGATGCTCGTGTTTGCACCGTGTCCAAATTGTCACTCGTTTCCTTGTCGCCAACTCATGGGACACCCGGAATCCGGGAGCGCCCCACCATCTTTTGACATGCCCCCGTCACTTTTCCTTTTGCACCCGGCATCTCAATCGAGTTACCGGAAACCGGGACGTTGTCGTCGCACCGTTTCGTTATCGTTGCCGTGGCACCCCTTTTCCTTTCCACCACGGTGACAAATGCTTCATTTTGCTCTTGTCAACTTTTAATACAAATTGCATAAACTTGTTCATGTCATACGCATCATGATAACAACAACTAAAATGTTTAAATTGTTGTTGCATTAAATTGATAAATGCATATGGGGATTACTGGATTTGTTGTTTGTTATATTCGGCGCCATTTAAATTGGTTAGATGGTATAATTTTTGTTATGCTCCACCTCTTACCATTTTAAGAACATTTAATATTGTTGGGTACCTAACCGAGAGTGAACTAAATAATTGATGTGGTGTTCCGTCAATATGCAACGGAGTTGCATATTGAGCTCCACTTAATTTGTAGTATTGTTTGTGCACTTTGCCATGCCATGCTTCATTAAACCGGACATGCATCATACTTGATTGTGCATCATGCCATGATTATGTGGTGGTTGTTTACTATGTTGTTTGCTTCTTTCCGGTGTTGCTTCTTCAGGATAGTTCCGATAACGTCGCGTTTGTGAGGATCCGTTCGACTTCGTCCGTTTGTATTCTTCATGGACTCGTTCTTCTTCCTTGCGGGATCTCAGGAAAGATGACCATACCCTCAAAATCACTTCTATCTTTGCTTGCTAGATGCTCGCTCTATTGCTATGCCTATGCTACGATACCTACCACTTACTTATCATGCCTCCCATATTGCCATGAACGTCTAACCCACCTTGTCCTAGCAAATCTTTGTTTGGCTATGTTACCGCTTTGCTCAGCCCCTCTTATAGCGTTGCTACTTGCAGGTGAAGACTGGAGTTTGTTCCTTGTTGGAACATGGATATTTTGTTGGGATATCACAATATCTCTTATTTAATTAATGCATCTATATACTTGGTAAAGGGTGGAAGGCTCGGCCTTATGTCTGGTGTTTTGTTCCACTCTTGCGTTCCTTACACGGTTGGGTTATAATGGGAACCCCTTGACAGTTCGCCTTGAATAAAACTCCTCCAGCAAGGCCCAACATTGGTTTTACCATTTGCCACCTAGCCTTTTTTTCCCTTGGGTCGGCTAGTCCAAGGGTCATCTTTATTTAAACCCCCGAGCCAGTGCTCCTCTGAGTGTTGGTCCAACTTGTCAGCCGCCGGTGGCCACCAGGGGCAACTCTGGGTTGGCCTACCGGAAGTTTGGACAATCCGATGTGCCCTGAGAACGAGATATGTGTAGCTCCTATAGGGATTTGTCAGCACATTCGGGTGGCTTTGCTGGTCTTGTTTTACCATTGTCGAAATGTCTTGTAACCGGGATTCCGAGTCTGATCGGGTCTTCCTGGGAGAAGGAATATCCTTCGTTGACCGTGAGAGCTTGTGATGGGCTAAGTTTGGACACCCCTGCAGGGATTTGAACTTTCGAAAGCCGTGCCCGTGGTTATGGGCAGATGGGAATTTGTTAATGTCCGGTTGTAGAAAACCTGAAACCTTAACTTATTTGAAATGCATCAACCACGTGTGTTATCGTGATGGTCTCTTTGTGGCGGTGTCCAGGAAATGAACACGGTGTTGGAGTTATGCTAGTCGCTTGCTGCAGCTCCACCTCATACCTTTTACCCTACCTATAAGCTTAAATAGTCTTGATCGCGTGGGTGTGAGATTGCTGAGTCCCCGTGACTCACAGATACTTCCAAACTAGTTTGCAGGTGCTCGATGATGCCGTGCAGGTGACGCAACCGAGCTCAAGGAGGAGCTCGATGAAGACCTTGTTCGTAGTGTTGTTTCGTTCCAGTTGATCAGTAGTGGAGCCCAGTTGGGACGATCGGGGATCTGTGTAGCATTTGGGGTAGTCTTCTTTTATTTTGGGTTCCGTAGTCGGACCTTGTTTGTATCTGGTTGATGTAATGCTTTATTCATGTATTGTGTGAAGTGGAGATTGTAAGCCAACTATGTATCTTTTTCCCTTATGTATTACATGGGTTGTGTGAAGATTACCTCACTTGCAACATTGCTTACAATGCGGTTATGCCTCTAAGTCGTGCTTCGACGCGTGGGAGATATAGCCACATCGTGGGCGTTACACCCAGTGTCACTACAGTAAATATTAGCCCATGGTTATTGTGGCCTAGTGTAACACCCCGGATGTAACTTTCCCAATTTGTACTCCAACTCTTGCCGTTTCCGGCGTTAAGTTATATTTATTTCCTCGGGTTCGGGTTTTGTCTCCATGTGCTGTTTTCTTTGTCATGCATCTCTTATCATGTCATCATGGGCATTGCATTTGCATACATGTTCATCTCATGCATTCGAGCATTTTCCCCGTTGTCCGTTTT
This sequence comes from Triticum dicoccoides, assembly GCF_002162155.2. Lineage (NCBI taxonomy): Eukaryota > Viridiplantae > Streptophyta > Magnoliopsida > Poales > Poaceae > Triticum > Triticum dicoccoides. The sequence goes on from NC_041384.1 coordinate 340,798,978, forward strand.
GCATTCCGGCGCTTCGTTCTCCTCCGGTGGTCATTTCTAGCTTTCTTTCATGTGTGGGGATTAAACATTTCCGGATTGGACCGAGACTTGCCAAGCGGCCTTGGTTTACTACCGGTAGACCGCCTGTCAAGTTTCGTACCATTTGGACTTCGTTTGATACTCCAACGGTTAACCGAGGGACCGAAAATGCCTCGCGTGTGTTGCAGCCCAACACCCCTCCAATTTGGCCCAAAACCCACCAAATTCTGCTCCATGTCCTAGAGCATTCAATCACGATCGCGTGGCAGAAAACCGCACCTCATTTGGACTCTCCTATCTCCTCCTATGCCTATATATACACCCCCCCTCGAAAATTTGCGGATCCCCTCTCTAAACCCCAAAAAATCCCTCTCCGCCGCCGCCGGACAACGTCCCCGCGAGCCGGACGTGTCCGGATCCCGCCGCCGCCAACCAGCCGCTGCCACCTGTCCCCGGGGCGGGACCACTTCGCCGCCGCCGCCCGAGGCCCGCCCGGCCCACGCGGGGCCCCCGCGGG